>NC_091950.1:423436771-423529271 GCF_031021105.1 Erythrolamprus reginae | reverse complement strand
AGGAAGGAAGGAAGGAAAGAAAGAAAGAGATAGAGAGAAAGAAAGAAAGAAAAGAGACACAGAGACAAAAAGGCAAAGAGACAGAGAAGGAGAGGGCGGGAGGAAGGAAGGAAGGAAGGAAGGAAGGAAGGGGGAGAGAGACAGACAAAGAGACAGAGAAGTAGAGGAAGGAAGGGAGTCAGGGTGGTGTGGCAGGCTCCTTCTGCTGACTGCCAGCTGTAGTCCAGGGGTTCAAATCTCACCCCCGGCTCCAGGTTGACTCAGCCCTCCATCCTTCCAGATGGGTCAAATGAGGGTCCAAATTGTTGGGGGCAAGAGGCTGAGTCTGTTAACCAGTTAGAGAGGGCTGGAAAAGCACTAGAAAGCGATAGATAAGTCTAAATGCTATCGCAAGAAAGAAAGAATCCCCCAGCCAGGATGCTTTAGGAGGGGAGGACCCCTGCTCCTAGAATCGCTTGCAGTACTGCATTCTTAACCACTGTGCCACCGAGGCTCAGATAGATATAATAGATAGATATGGTAGATGATGGATGGATGGGTAGATGGATGGAGATAGACAAACAGAATTGGATGGATGGAGATGGATGGATGGATGGATAGATACAGTAGATGATGGATGGTTAGACAGACAGACAAACAGACAGATGGACATGGATGGATGGATCAATAGATAGCAATAGCATTTAGATTTATCTACTGCTTCCTAGTGTTTTCACAGCCCTCTCTAAATGGTTTACAGAGAGTAAGCACATAGCCCCCAATAATCTGGGTCCTCAATTTACTGAACTCGGAAGGAGGGAAGGCTGAATCCACCTTGAACCTACTGAGATTCGATCTGCCAAACCTCTGGCAGCCGCTGATCAGCAGAAGTAGCCGGCAGGACTGCACTCTAATCACTTCATCACTGAGGCTCTTAGAGTAGAAAATTAGAAAAATAGGGACCACTTTGGGGGGAAGGGAACAGCGCTACGTGCATTTTTGGCATTGAATCATGCCGGCCGCATGACCATGGGGGTGTCTTTGGACAGCGCTGGCTCTTCGTCTTTGAAACGGAGATGAGCAACGCCCCCTAGAGTCAGGAACGACTGGCACACATGTGTGACAGCAACCTTAAAAGCCATCCCTGGAGAAAACTTTCCCCAACTATCGCTTCTTCCAGAGAACCAGTTTTTCTCGCTTCTTGATTGCAACATCTCAAGTCACCAGGTTTGCGCAGTTGTCGTCCTCGGTTGAGCATCCCAGCTCTTTCTTCTCCGAAGTGTTGACTGACGTGAGGTTGGAGGGACCCCAAGAGCTCTGGATGAAAAGGTCAGGGAACACCACCCAGATCTCAGTGTCCTCCCGTGAATGTCAGCTTGACCACGAGGCACGGTGTGGGCAGTATTGGGGTGCTAGCCGGTACGGGCCACACTGCGTACCGGTAGCGAAAATGGAGCGCTACGCGCAGCCCCGCATTGCTGGCGTGGGCGCACCCCTGCGAGATTTCACAAAAATTTGCAAGGGGACGCACGCAAGAGAGCGATTTCGGCAATTTTCGTTTCTGCGCATGGGCAGGAAGGAAAATCTTGTGAGAGGACGCGCATGAGAGAGATATTTCAGCGATTCTTTGCTTCTGCGCATGGGCAGGAAGCCGCCCCGAGTCTACAGAGAGGGGCGGCATACAAATCTAATAAATAAATAAATAAATAAATTTAAAAAATCTTGCAAGAGGATGCCCACAAGAGAGTTTTTCAGCGATTCTTTGCACTTGGGGAAAAGGAATTTTCAATCTGAGTATTTATTTATTTATTGGATTTGTATGCCGCCCCTCTCCACAGACTCGTTGTATTGGCAGTTCTATGTTAGCAAAAACTTCAGAAGAAAAGGATTTAGGGGTAGTGATTTCTGACAGTCTCAAAATGAGTGAACAGTGCAGTCAGGCGGTAGGGAAAGCAAGTAGGATGCTTGGCTGCATAGCTAGAGGTATAACAAGCAGGAAGAGGGAGATTGTGATCCTGCTGTATAGAGTGCTGGTGAGACCACATTTGGAGTACTGTGTTCAATTCTGGAGACCTCACCTACAAAAAGATATTGACAAAATTGAACGGGTCCAAAGACGGGCTACAAGAATGGTGGAAGGTCTTAAGCATAAAAGGTATCAGGAAAGACTTCATGAACTCAATCTGTCTAGTCTGGAGGACAGAAGGAAAAGGGGGGACATGATTGAAACATTTAAATATGTTAAAGGGTTCAATAAGGTTCAGGAGGGAAGTGTTTTTAATAGGAAAGTGAACACAAGAACAAGGGGACACAATCTGAAGTTAGTTGGGGGAAAGATCAAAAGCAACGTGAGAAAATATTACTTGACTGAAAGAGTAGTAGATGCTTGGAACAAACGTCCAACAGACGTGGTTGGTAAATCCACAGTCACTGAATTTAAACATGCCTGGGATAAACATAGATACATCCTAAGATAAAATACAGGAAATAGTATAAGGGCAGACTAGATGGACCGTGAGGTCTTTTTCTGCCGTCCATCTTTTATGTTTTTCATGTTTCTGCGCATGCGTAGAATTTTTAAAAAATCTCTGGCGCGCGTTGTCTCACGAAATTTTGCTTCCTGCGTATGCGTAGAAGCAAAATCTCACTGGGGCACACCCACGTGCACGCCGGCGACACAGAACTGCAGGCGCATCGTCCTTTTAGCGGCAGTAGGTAGCAACCCTCCTCTTCGCTTGGAGTTGCGTGGCGAGACCAAGTGCGTAAATCGGACACCCGAGCACAAAACACGAGCAGCTGGTAACGTTACGAAACCGGCGATGACACCTTCTCCTTGGGGTTCGTATGACGTCCCGGCGTTCAGAATGAGTCATGGCAGGACTGGAAAACTCCACCGGCTGCCAAAACCAGGTTGTCGTTTGTTTTTTTTTTAAGGAAAAAAAATCCATTTTTCACATAGCCGCCATCCTTCAAGAGGTGTCGAAAAAGAGGATTTTGCTGACTCCGGGCTCTCCAAAAACCCCGTTGAGCAATGGGCTTTGCAGCTGCGTCTGTTGAACCCCGCGAGGACCTTTGGAGACTCAACTGCGTGCAAGGTGGAACATGCGGAAAAGATCTGATGTGGGGGGAAGGGAGGGGAACCAATGCTCGTCGGAAGGAAATTGGGATTGTTTGGCCTTCAAACCATCTATGGGTTGATTTGCCTATAGAAACCGTGGTTGCTCCATTGCTGGAGGTTTATTACGAGGGTCGCCCAGAAAGCAATGCATTTTTTTTCTCTCAGTAATGGTGCGAATGTCCTCATCACCTCAAGGCTCGACTACTGTAATGCTCTCTACATGGGGCTACCTTTGAAAAGTGTTCGGAAACTTCAGATTGTGCAGAATGCAGCTGCGAGAACAATCATGGGCTTCCCCAAATATGTCCATGTTACACCAACACTCCGCAGTCTGCATTGGTTGCCGATCAGTTTCTGGTCACAATTCAAAGTGTTGGTTATGACCTATAAAGCCCTTCATGGCACCGGACCAGATTATCTCAGGGACCGCCTTCTGCCGCACGAATCCCAGCGACCAGTTAGGTCCAGTGGGCCTTCTCCGGGTCCCGTCAACTAAGCAATGTCGTTTGGTGGGACCCAGGGGAAGAGCCTTCTCTGTGGCGGCCCCGGCCCTCTGGAACCAACTCCCCCCAGAGATCAGAATTGCTCCCAACCTCCTCGCCTTTCGTAAGCTTCTTAAAACCCACCTTTGCCATCAGGCATGGGGGAATTGAGATATTCTTTCCCCCTAGGCCTTACAATTTATGCATGGTATGTTTGTATGTATGTATGTTTGGTTTTATAATAAATGTTTTTAGTTGTTTTAATATTGGATTGTTATAGGCTGTTTTTATTACTGTTGTTAGCCGCCGAGAGTCTGCGGAGAGGGTCGGCATACAAATCCAATAAATAAATAAAATAAATAATAAATAAATAATAAACTATACCTGCTACAGAAAAACTAGATATATTTTTTAAATCAGAAGAAAAAAATGATTCAGAAAAGTAGAAGGTCAACTGCGATGACTACAAAAAATATTATTTTGGTAGGCCTGTGTTATTTTCTACCCATATTCATTCTCTGAGTTGTCCCAAAAGGGTTTTTTTTTTTACAGGAGGCACAGGGGCTTTTTCCTTTTTTTCTTTTGAAGACGTTTCACTCCCCATCCAAGGAGCTTCTTCCGCTCTGGCTGGAGGGTGGGGGAATGGAAGGACCTATAAACCTTGCAGACAGCGGGTCCTTTAATGAGTGACTAACTGGCCTTAATTTTCTTTCCCGACAGTCTTCCATCAGCGAAAGCCTTCAGAAGGAAGCCGCGAAAAAGCAAGCCATGAAGCAAGTAAGTCGATGTGGTATTTGCGCTCCTTGCGCGACTGTGTGATGATGGTCCTCGACTTTACGACCGCAGTCGGGACTGGACTGTCCTTTGCTAAGTGATGAAGGGGACACAATCTGAAGTTAGTTGGGGGAAAGATCAAAAGCAACATGAGAAAATATTATTTTACTGAAAGAGTAGTAGATCCTTGGAACAAACTTCCAGCAGACGTGGTTGGTAAATCCACAGTCACTGAATTTAAATATGCCTGGGATAAACATAGATCCATCCTAATATAAAACACAGGAAATAGTATAAGGGCAGACTAGATGGACCAGGAGGTCTTTTTCTGCCGTCAGTCTTCTATGTTTCTATGTTTCTATGAAGGAGGCTAAGGGAGGGAGGCTCAAACGTTAAGACCGTTAATTATTTTATTTTTATTGCAGGGGTCTCTAAGAGAATCACCTGGTTGTTAAGTGAACCCAACATGAGTTTGCTTGTGGGAAGGTCACAAATTGTGAAGGTGTAACCCCAAGGTTGCTGTCACCACCTGCTCCTGGTTGACTTGGCCTTCCATCCTTCCGAGGGGGGTTAAATGAGGACCCAGATTGTGGGGGGCCAGGGGCCAGGGGCCAATTCTGTAAACCACTTAGAGAGGGCTGTGAAAGCACTAGGAAGTGGGGTATAAGTGCGATTGCTATTGAAAGGAAGGAAGAAAGAAAGAGAGAGAGAGGAAAGAAAGAAAGAAAAAAGAAACAGACAGAGAGGGAGGGAAGGAAGGAAGAGAGAAAGAGAGAGAGAGGAAAGAAAGAAAGAAACAGAAGGAAAGGGAGGGAGGGAAGAAAGGAAGGAAGGAAGAGAGAAAGAGAAAGAGAGAAAAGAAAGAAAGAAACAGACAGAGAAGGAGAGAGAGGGAGGAAGAGAGAAAGAGAGAGAGAGAGAGGAAGGAAAGAAAAGAAAAAAAGAAAAGAGATTAAGACCTGGAAGAAAAGGAAGGAAGGAAGAGACAGAGAAGGGGAGGGAGGGAGCGAGGAGCCCTGCAGGCTACTTCAGCTAACTGCTAGCTGTAGTTCAGCCCCCTCTAAGTGGTTTACAGAATCAGCCTCTTGCCCCCAAAAATCTGGGTCCTCATTTTTCCCCACCTGGGAAAGCTGGAAGGCTGAATCAAACTTGAGCCAGTGGTGAGATTTGAACTGCTGAACTCCAGCTAGCAGTCCGCTGAAGTAACCTGCAGGGCTGCACTCTAACCACTGGGCCACCCCGGCTCTTTCTGGGAATTGAAGTCCACAGGTCTTAAAGTCGCCAAGGTTGGACCCATTCCTGTTAAACTAATGTTTAAAGATTAATGTGAGCTTTGCTCCTCTTTGCCTCTTCATCGCAGGCCTTTTTTTATGACTTAACAACGCATCAGCCAGCCAAATGTGTAAATAGATGTGAATTCATTATCGGACTATTTCACATGATTTATGTCCAAGGTTTTACACAATTGTTCTTCTTGGCACCCGACCTGGAACTGGCTGTCTTAGCTCCATTAAAAAAAAGCGCGCACACACAACCACAATAATAATAATACATTTTTAGTTTCCATGGCTTTTATTTGTTTGACAGATGGTTCTACTTTTATACAGGTCTTGTTTTTCCCCTCGGGTTTCTTTTTGGCAGCGCCCAGGTTGTTACGGGACAAGTAACCTTTGGCACGTTGCAGATTGCCATGGATCCTCCTCGCAGTTTACACCACATTGCAAAAGGCAGAGGCTTAAATTTAGCAGCCGGCTCAAGAGAGGAAAATACTTTCTTAGGATAGCCAAGCGAAGGCCGTCCCTTTCCCTGCCTGAATTTCAAGGTGCAAAACACAAGATGGAAAAAAGAAAAAGAAAAGAGAAGGATACTAAAAACACAGGAAGTCCTTGGTTTGCGGCCACAAAATTTCCATCGCTAAACTAGACCATGTATTACGTCTTGAGTTTTGCCCTGTTTTGGATCCTTTCTGGCCCCGGTTGTTAAGTGAATCACTGCAGCCGTTACGTCAGTTACCCGGTTGTAAAAAGGGATCGCGTGACACCCCCCCCCCCCCCCAATTACACTGCGGCCCCCATAAATAGGAATCAGTGACGTTGTAACTTTGAATAGTCACTAAATGAACTGTTGCAAGTACGGGACCACCTTTATTGCAATGCTAAAAATATTTCGTTAAATTTATACAGCGCCCATCACACCTTGTGAACTGCAGTTTTCAGCCTCGGAGATTATATTTATTCACCTATTTAATTGATTACATTATATGCCACATATCTCACCTTATAAAATGCTGTATATTTATCTGTCCACCCACCCACCCACCTATCTCTGTCTGTCTGTCTGTCTATCGTTATCTATCTATCTCTATCTCTATCTATCTATTATCTATCTATCTTTCTACCTATATCTATCTATCTATCTATCTATCTATCTATCTATCTATCATCTATCTACCTACCTACCTACCTCTATCTAATCTACCTACATCTATCTATATCTATCTATCTATCTATCTATCTATCTATCTACATCTATCTATCGCTATCGCTATCTATCTTTCTATCGACCTATATCTATCTATCTATCTATCTATCTATCTATCTATCTATCTATCTATCTATCTTTCTACCTACATCTATCTTTCTTTCTATCTATCTATCTATCTATCTATCTATCTACATCTATCTATCGCTATCTCTATCTATCTTTCTATCGACCTATATCTATCTATCTATCTATCTATCTATCTATCTATCTATCTATCTATCTTTCTACCTACATCTATCTTTCTTTCTATCTATCTATCTATCTATCTATCTATCTTTCTACCTATATCTATCTATCTACCTCTATCTATCTATCTATCTATCTATCTATCTATCTACCTACCTACCTACCTACCTACCTACCTCTATCTACCTCTGTCTGTCTGCTATTTATCTCCCCTTATAAAATGCTGGCATACAAATCTATGGAGAAGGGCAGCATACAAATCTAATAAATAATAATAATAATAATAATAATAATAATAATAATAATGTCTTGAGCTCATATTGATTTCCTTTCTTCTCCATTAAATTTATTAAATTGACATGCTTCCTATTGAGAGACCCCAACCGGATGTATTTGCGTTTAGCCTGCTAGAAGACGCTAACTAATCCCTCCCCCCTCCCGATTCTCCTCCCCCGCTTCCCTCCAAAGACCAAGATGGAGATCCAGAGGGCCCTGGCAGAAGACTCCACCGTCTACGAATACGACGCCATCTACGAGGACATTCAGAAGAAGAAGGAGGAGAGCCAGGCCAGCTCGCTCGCGGGGAAAGCCGAGAAAAAGGTCCGTAGCTGGCCAGGCCTTGTGGTCATCTTGGGCTGTTGGGGGGGGGGAGCTCTTGGCTCATAATCAGAAGGTTGTGAGTTCAATCCTAGGTAGAGGCAGATGTAGGCTTGGGTGGCGGGTTGGACTAGATCAGTGTTTCCCAACCTTGGCAACTTGAAGAGGTCTGGACTTCAACTCCCAGAATTCAATTTGTTAAGTTCCCAATTCTGGGAGTTGAAGTCCAGATCTCTTCAAGTTGCCAAGGTTGGGAAACACTGGACTAGATGACCTGCAAGGTCCCTCCCAACTCTAGACCAGGTGTGTGTTTGAATTGACCTTGACGCTGCTTTGCTTCCTCCCGCGCCATGTGGGTGCTGCCCATGTGCAGTGCCGAAAAACAAGACAGAGGTTCCGATGGCACCGCGTGGTCCAAGCTAGGAGCAACCACCTCTGACTTATGACGACAACGCAGCCCAAAATTTCTGTTGCTCAGTGAAAACATTTGCGAAGAGAATTTTGCCCCATCTTAGGTTTCTTGCTACGGTCCTTACGTGAATCCCTGCGGTTGTAAAAATTAGTCACGCGGTTGTTAAGTGAATCCGCCTCCCTGCCCCTTTGACTCTGCTTAGCGAAAGGGGGTCATGTGACCGCCGGACACAACATGTGTCGTAAATGGGAACATTTGGTAGGCCAAATGTTTGAATTGTGATCACGAGATCGTAAGTGGCCGTAAGTGTGAAAAATGGTAGTAATTCGCTTTTTTGAAGCGCTGTTGTTAACTTTGAACGGTCCCTAAATGAACTGTTATAAGTTGAGGACTACCTGTGTAAGGGCCCTGAGGCACCTGTAAAGCAACCTGAAGATGGAGTTTCCTCCAGGGAATCTGCCGCACGAATACCAGCGACCAGTTAGGTCCCGCAGAGTGGATCTTCTCCGGGTCCCGTCGACTAAACAATGTTGTTTGGTGGGGCCCAGGGGAAGAGCCTTCTCTGTGGCGGCCCCTGCCCTTGGGAACCAACTCCCCCCAGAGATTAGAATAGCCCCCACCCTCCTTGCCTTTCGTAAGCTCCTTAAAACCCACCTCTGTCGTCAGGCATGGGGGAATTGAGATATTCTTTCCCCCTAGGCCTTTACAATTTATGCATGGTATGTTTGTATGTATGACTGGTTTTATAATAACGGTTTTTAGCTGTTTTAGTATTGGATTGTCGCATGTTGTTTTACCACTGTTATTAGTCGCCCCGAGTTTACGGAGAGGGGCGGCATACAAATCCAGTAAATAAATAAATAAATAAATGTTGCTGCTGCAGGTAGGTCTGCTCCGAGTCTCCAGAGAGGGGCAGCATACAAATCTAATAAATATTTCATCCATTTCATTTCATTTATTGGATTTGTATGCCGCCCCTCTCCGTAGACTCGGGGCGGCTAACAACAACAACAACAACAATAATAATAATAATAATAATAATAATAATAATAATAAAGCTGTGCTGGCGATAATAATAATAATAATAATAATAATAATAATAATAATAATAATAATAATATTAACATACAACCACAACAGAATACAAAACATCAGTTGCTAAGTTGAGACAAAGGTTGTGTGAGTTTTGCCCATTTTATGTCCTTTTTTTGCCCTGGTTGTTAAGTGAATCACTGCATTTACGTCAGTAACCATGGTTGTTAAGTGAACCTGGCATCCCTATTGACTGGTTGTCAGAAGGTCGCAAAAAGGGATCACATGACCCCAGGATATAGGAGATTGGGAGTTCTAGCCCCACCTTAGGCATGAAAGCCAATTGAATGACTTTGAGCCAATCACCAGGAGACTGGGAGTTCTAGTCCTTGCCAAAAGCCAATTTGGGCCAATCACCCGGCAACAGTAAGTTCTAGTCCTGCCATAGGCATGAAAGCCAGCTGGGTAGCCCAGAGTCATCCCAAACCACCTCGCAGGGTTGTTGTGCGGGAAAAAAGGAAGGCGCGTTGGATACCTTCCCCCTCCCTCGGCGACTCGTCCGCGATCACCCCTCCTCACTCCCTTCCCCTTTTGGGGTCTTTCAGCCCAAATACATCCAGAACATTCTGCAGGCGGCTGAGCTGCGGAAGAAGGAGCAGGAGCGCCGGATGGAGAAGAAGATCCAGAAGGAGCGCGAGGCGGAAGGGGAGGCCTTCCAGGACAAGATGGCCTTCGTCACCTCTGCCTACAAGAAGAAGCTGCAGGAGAGAGCCGAGGAGGAGGAGCGGGAGAGGAAGGAGGCGGCCATTGAAGGTGAGGGGGGCGGGTGGGGGGGTCTAGCAGATATTATTATTATTATTATTATTATTATTATTATTTATTAGATTTGTATGCCGCCCCTTTCCGTAGACTCGGGGCGGCTCACAACACAATAAAAACAGTTCATGACAAATCTAATAATTTACAATTTAAAATATTTTTTAAAACCCATTATTAAGCAGACATACATACAAGCATACCATACATAAATTGTATAGGCCCAGGGGAGATATCTCAGTTGCCCCATGCCTGACGATAGCCCAGAGATACGAGTAATATTTCAGTAAATACAATCCATTTAGTGTATAAAATATTATTTCCTTTGGCAAATATCTTAGTCAAGAACATATACAATACTGTAAGCCTTACTTGTTCAGCTTACAAATGCATAAACCATCCTTTGACCCCAGAGTTACAGCAGACACAGAGAACATAATAGAAATGTTGTACATACTCCTGATCAGTTGGAGGGTGATGAAGATATTGAGGACTCGGGTTCAGATAGTGTTTATGAAGTAGCGGGGGGCCAGGGGTTACAGGTAGTAGAACAGGTGGGAGGCCAGCCACAGGATGGGGCTATGAGTTCAGGATCTAGCGAGGGAGAATCAGACGCTCGTTGGGTTAATCCTAAATTCAGAAGGATTCAGAAACATAGAGAGCAAAGGTCTGGAAGAAGATATTGGCGGGACCCAGGGGAAGAGCCTTCTCTGTGGCGGCCCCAGCCCTCTGGAACCAACTCCCCCCAGAGATTAGGACTGCCCCCACCCTCCTTACCTTTCGTAAGCTTCTTAAAACCCACCTCTGCCGCCAGGCATGGGGGAATTGAGATACTCTTTCCCCCTAGGCCTTTACAATTTATGTATGGTATGTCTGTATGTATGTTTGGTTTTTTTATAATAATGGGTTTTTAATTGTTTTTAGTATTGGATTATTGTTATACGCTGTTTTATTATTGCTGTTAGCCGCCCCGAGTCTCCGGAGAGGGGCGGCATACAAATCCAATAAGTAAGTAAGTAAGTAAGTAAGTAAGTAAGTAGTAAGTAAGTAAGTAAGTAAGTAAGTAAGTAAGTAAGTAAGTAAGTAAGTAAATACAATTAAATACAATTAAATTAATTAAATTAATTAAATTAATTAAATTAATTAAATAAATTAAATTAATTAAATAAATATTAAGGAGAGGAATGGGTTAAATGTTGTAGTGAGGTATTTGGCACATCAGGGGGCTAGTGGAGAAGAAGGGTGGAGTTTCAATGTTGCTGAAAAGAAATATGGAGGGGCTTTTCACCACGCTAAAGTAAGCCAAAGTATTTTGTATTGTATTTAGTCAGTGCTGCTGTCTTTTTTAAAGCGATGTAGTTAGGAAATAAATCTTGTCTAAGTGAAGCAGGAAAAGGAATGTGAGGAATGCGGCTAAGAGAGAGATAACGGACCGAGTGATGTCTGGAATGGGTTGAAAATACAGGAGAGCAGAGAAATAAACGGAGTTGCTTTATTCATGAAATGATGCATTTAATGAGAGTTATTTGTAATTACTAAACTTCTACCAGAAACCAGAAGAAGAAATAGCGGAGAGTCAGAGAGAGAGAGAATCATGCTTCTAGCTCCCTCTTGGGGCCATCCGTAACACTACATCTTAAAGCAATAGTGTTCCAATACATGCAAGCATACATTGTTGGTTTGTTTTATATACTGTATTGCCAAACCCAACCAGTTATGTACATAGTACCAACAGGCCCCACACCATTTCAGATAAATGTCAGTCCAATCTCTTCTTGAAAGCCTCCAGGGATGAAGCTCCCACAACCTCCGAAGGCCACTTCTGTTCCATGGGTTGAGTGTTCTCACTTTCAGAAAGTTCCTCCTTATTTCCAGGTTGAATCTCTCCTTGGTCAGTTTCCTTCCATTCTTCCTTCTTTGGCCTTCAGGTGCTTTGGAGAATAGCCTGACCCCCTTCCTCCTCTCTCTGGCAGCCCCTCAATAGAATAGAATAGAATTTTTTATTGGCCAAGTGTGATTGGACACACAAGGAATTTGTCTTGGTGCAGATGCTCTCAGCGTACATAAAATAAAATATACATTTGTCAAGAATCATGTGGTACGACACTTAATGATTGTCATAGGGGTCAAATAAGCAATGAAGAAGCAATATTAATAAAAATCTTAGGATATAAGCAACAAGTTACAGTCATACAGTCCTAAGTGGGAGGAAATGGGTGATAGGAATGATGAGAAAAACTAGTAGAAGAGAAGTGCAGATTTAGTAGAAAGTCTGACAGTGTTGAGGGATTTATTTGTTTAGTAGAGTGATGGCATTCGGAAAAAAACTGTTCTTGTGTCTAGTTGTCTTGGTGTGCAGTGCTCTTTAGCGACGTTTTGAGGGTGGGAGTTGAAACAATTTGTGTCCAGGATGTGAGGGGTCAGTAAATATTTTCCCCACCCTCTTTTTGACTTGTGCAGTCTACAGGTCCTCAATGGAAGGCAGGTTGGCAGCCATTGTTTTGTTCTGCAGTTCTGATTCTCCTCTGAAGTCTGTGTCGGTCTTGTTGGGTTGCAGCACCAAACCAGACAGTTATAGAGGTGCAGATGACAGACTCAATGATTCCTCTGTAGACCTGGATCAGCAGCTCCTTGGGCAGTTTGAGCTTCCTGAGCTGGCGCAGAAAGAACATTCTTTGTTGTGCTTTTTTGATGATGTTTTTGATGTTAGGTGACCATTTTAGTTCTTGAGATATGATAGAACCTAGAAATTTGAAGATCTCTATTGGTGATACTGTGTTGTCTAGTATTGTGAGAGGTGGAAGGGTGGAAGGGTTTCTCTTAAAGTCTACCACCATTTCTACGGTTTTGAGTGTGTTCAGTTCTAGATTGTTCTGGCCACACCACAAGGATAGTTGTTCAACTTCCTGTCTGTATGCGGATTCATCATTGTCTCGAATGAGTCCGATCACTGTTGTATCATCTGCAAACTTCAGTAGTTTAACAGATGGATCGTTTGAGATGCAGTCATTAGTGTATAGAGTGTCCTGTCTCCCCTGGTCCTTCTCTTCCCTAGATTAGCGAGGCCCAGTTCCTGCAAACGGTCATTGTACACTTCAGCCTCCATCCCTGTAGTTCAGTGTTTCCCAACCTTGGCAACTTGAATATATTTGGACTTCAACTCCCAGAATTCCCCAGCCAGCGAATGCTGGCTGGGGAATTCTGGGAGTTGAAGTCCAAATATATTCAAGTTGCCAACGTTTGGAAACACTGCTGTAGTTTTCCTTCGTTGAAGCGCCGGAGTAAAACCTAACATAAAACTACGTCTCTCTTTGCTCAGCCTCCTTGGATGTCACCAAGCAGAAGGACCTGAGTGGCTTCTACCGGCATTTGCTGAACCAAACCGTGGGCGAAGAGAAGATGCCCCACTGCAGCCTTCGAGGAGCTGGGTAAGTTTGGGCTGGAAGGGGGGTGTTAAGAATTCTAGGGTTCTCTCGGCCAAGAGAGATATACAGTGATCCCTCGTTTTTCGCGGAGATGCGTTCCAAGACCACCTGTGAAAAACGAATTTCCGTGAAGTAGAGGAAGGATATTTTTTTATGTATTTAATGAGTATTTGGACTTTTAAAACCCACCCTTTGCCTTAAACATCTATAATGTTTCTCAGCTGGAACTACATGTGATGATGTCCTACCAGTTTCTTTAATACAGGACAGTAGGACTGTAGAAGAATTGTATGGATTTTTAATGGATTTAAAATTTTCAATGGATTTAATGGATTTAAGCCTCCTTTGAAAACCCGTGAAATAGCGACTCCGCAAAAGGTGAACCGCGAAGTAGCGAGGGATTACTGTACCTCTATCAGCGAACGCCTCTACTTTTCTAGATAAGAACCGGGTGTTCAAGATTTTTTTGCCTCTTCTCAAGAACCATTTTCCACTTACAAACCCGAGCCTCCAAAACTGTAACTGGAAAAGGCAGAGAGAAGCCTCCGTGGGGCCTCTCTAGGAATCTCCTGGGAGGAAACAAGGCCGGAAAAGGTGGGGAGAAGCCTCTGTGGGGCCTCTCTAGGAATCTCCTGGGAGGAAACAAGGCCGGAAAAGGTGGGGAGAAGCCTCTGTGGGGCCTCTCTAGGAATCTCCTGGGAGGAAACAAGGCCGGAAAAGGTGGGGAGAAGCCTCTGTGGGGCCTCTCTAGGAATCTCCTGGGAAGAAACAGGGCCTCCACCCTCCCTGTGGTTTCCCCAATCGCACGCATTATTTGCTTTTACATTGATTCCTATGGGGAAAATTGCTTCGTCTTACAAACTTCTCTAGAGGAAAGAAGAAGAATTTGGTTACGAAACGAATTATGTTCATAAGTAGAGGTACCACTGTGTATGGATCCAGAGGGTGTCTGCATTGGAAATGCAACCAGTATGAACTTTGGGGAGGATAGACAAACTAAGTTAAGGCAGCATTTTGGGGTGTGGGTGAGTGGTCCATGTCCAGCTCAGCTGGTCACGGATTTCGAGGACCAGGAAATGGATGAATACTGGCATTGAAACATTTAAGTATGTTAAAGGGTTAAATAAGATTCAGGAGGGAAGTGTTTTAATAGGAAAGTGAACACAAGAACAAGGGGGCACAATCTGAAGTTAGTTGGGGGAAAGATCAGAAGCAACGTGAGAAAATATGATTTTACTGAAAGAGTAGTAGAGGCTTGGAACAAACTTCCAGCAGACGTGGTTAGTAAATCCACAATCACTGAATTTAAACCTGCCTGGGATAAACATATATCTATCGTCAGATAAAATACAGGAAATAGGGTAAGAGCAGACTAGATGGACCAGGAGGTCTTTTTCTGCCGTCAATCTTGTATGAGCAGGGCAGCACAGAAATCTAATTAATTAATAAATTAATAATAAATAAATTTTGTCTCCAAATAACATTTAGGGTCAAAGGAGAAGACCCCACCGAGAAGCCAGCAGGTTCCCATCAAAGTCTGGAAAATGAAACGGGAACTTGTGTTCCCGGAATGGGAGAAGAGAACCTGGATGCAGACAGCGACTCGCGATCCGATAGCAGCGGCGGCGAAGAGGGAATCCTGGAGCGACGCGGTGAGCGGAAGGCTTCTGGGGCAGACGACGGAGACCTCCGGGGTTGTCCATCGAAGCCAAAAACGAGGGACTCCCGATCTCCCAGCGAGGAGAGACCTCCGCGCTCCCCTCCGCCGGAGAAGCGAGATCGCCGAAGGGACGAAACTCACCGGCGTGACGAAAGGAAGAGACACGGAAAGGATGAGCGAAGCCATCACAGGAGGCGAGAAGAACGGCACAGAAGGAAGAACCGGGAGGAGGAGGAAGAGGAGGAAGAGGAAGAAGAGAAGCGAGACCAGAAGAGAGGCCGAGACAAGAAGGAACATCGGTCCAGAGAGAAAGACCGAGATGGAGACAGGGAAAAAGGACGAGGAAGGGATGCAGACCGAGACGAGAAGCACGCGAGGAAACGCAGCTCGGGCTCCGTGACCCAAGAAGACCCCCAAACTCAAGGGGGGAATCTCCCCGGCCCAGAAAAATCCCCCGAATTGACCGACAAGCCTTCAGAAGACAACAAAGAGACCCAAGAGAAGCCAGACGAGAAACTGAACAAATTCGCTAAACGCAGCAACCAGGCGACGGTCTCGTCCGCCCGAGACCGTTACCTCTCCCGGCAAGTGGCCCGTGTGGGCTCCAAGCCCTACGTGGAGAAAGAGGAAGATTAAGGAGGCGGCGACACCGGTGGGATCGCACGATGGACTTCGTTGGGGAATCTCAGGGCCTTTTAAGCAGAGGGGAGAGCGGGCTATTTATTTTGAAAGGTTCTGGATGCGAGAAAAGCAACGGGACGGATGTCAGAGGGCGCCGAGTCTCATTTTATCTGGGAATCTCCTGGGCTGGAGAGCCTTTTAATGGCTCGACTTTGGCCAAAAGATCCCCCGAGACATTTCCTGAAGCGCCACAAATTTGAGGAAGGAAAAAGCATGCAGAAATAGAGGATAACAAGATCAGGGATAATCTTGTTTTTGTTTTTTCGTTTTGTTTTGTGTTAAATGCAGATATCTAAAGATTAGGAGTTTCCGTCCAGCGTTTTCTGACTTCTGACTTCCAGAGCCAACAAAATAAAGTGAAAAGAAACAAAAAAAAATTATTTCAGACTCCGTTTTATTTTTTTCATCGGTGCTTGTTCTGCCTGACTGGCTCAGGCACTGCGTAACAGACCAAGGAAAAGAAATCAAACACACACGTGCTCTGCTAATCAGCAAACTTGTATTAGATAAACAAAAAAGGGGTTACTCAAAACAGTCCTTAGTGTCAAGAAACAATGATAGTGCAGGCTTACTTCAGCCGCATACAAAAACACAGGAAAAAACAAACAAAGACAACCTGGAGTGAGCAAAGACGTTTCAGGAGTCCTTTTGAATCTTTGGAGCAAACAGCAAGTCCCAGAGGTTTCACCTCCCACGTGTCTGAAAAAACTGGGTTGAAAACTCCAACGGCACGGAACAGAAACTTCAGAGCAGGAACCACAAAATAACACAGTTTGCCTTGTGCCTTTGTTCCCTTTTATCCCTTTAGCCCTCATTAAGGGAACCACACCCAGCCCTCAGTATAAGAACCACACCCAGCCCAGGTGCTACTCTGATGACTTGTAATAATCCTTCAATCGATCCCTCCTTTGCATAGCTCTTCGGCTACGCAGATCAATATATTGATCTGCAGAAGAACCCAGGGACGAAAGACTGTCTGAGGGACTGCAGGCCAAATCCCCTGGGCTGTCTGCTGAATCCTGCAAACCAATGGCCTCGTCCTCCTGGCTGTCAGCCAGGCTTTTGCACTCACTTTGTGCCGCGTCTCTCCCATCTGTGGGAGCAACGGCTGGCCCAGGCCCAAACACAACAATTCTAAATCTTAGTTTTTTAAAAAAATAAATAAACTTTATTATTTTAAAAAAGATACATATGTAACATATTTACAAAAATAACTTACATAATATATAATCATGAAAACGATACTAATAACAAGCAAACGAGTCAATAAAAGGCGACAAGAAAAAAACGAAATGCAAAAAATCCCAAAAATCAAAACAACACCATTAAAAAGAGAGAAATATCTTATTTCTCTTTTGACTATCTTGATCTTAATTATTTCTTATTGAATTTTAAGCAGTTATTCATATCGTTTAGCCCATTTACATTTCATATTTGGTCTCATATAATTCTTTTATATTTCCTTTTCAATTTATTATTACTAAATACTTTATACTCTAATTAATTCATTACATCCTTGTCTGTTAGAATGGTCTTTACTAAATGACTCTTTTCTCACCCATTGTTATCTATACATACTCTACCTTCTCTACGAGTTCTCCAGATTTATCGTCTCTATGCTTCTTATTTTATTAAGTTTTCTTCCTTTTATCTAACCATTTATACCATTTGTCCCAAATTTGATAGTAGTCCTTGTCTTCTTTTTCTTTTATTCTGCTTGTTAGCCTGCTCATTTCTGCCACTTCAAATACTGAGTTTATCCCTTGTAGGTTGGTGGCACCAGTTTCTTTCTTTCACTTCCAGGCTACCACACTGCTCCCTAGTTTGGTCATGAAATCTCTGCAAGCTCAGAGAGCACCAAGGACCCAACCCTCCTCCTCTTCCTCCTCCTCCTTCCTCTTCTTCCTTCCTCCTCCTCCTTCCTCTTCTTCCTTCCTTCCTCCTCCTTCCTTCCTCCTCCTCCTTCCTTCCTCTTCCTTCTCATCCTTCCTCCTCCTTCTTCCTCCTCCTCCTTCCTTCCTCCTCCTTCCTTCCTTCCTCTTCTTCTTCCTCCTCCTTCCTCTTCCTCCTTCCTCCTCCTTCCTTCCTTCCTTCCTCCTCTTCTTCCTCTTCCTTCTCATCCTTCTTCCTTCCTCCTCCTTCCTTCCTCCTCCTCCTTTCCTCTTCCTTCTCATCCTTCCTTCCTCTTCTTCCTTCCTCCTCCTCCTTCCTTCCTCCTCTTCTTCCTTCCTTCCTCCTCTTCTTCCTTCCTCCTCCTCCTTCCTTCTTTCCTCATTCCTTCTTTCCTCCTCTTCTTCCTTCCACCTCCATCTTCCCTCCTCCTCCTCCCTTCCTCTTCCTTCTCATCCTTCCTTCCTCTTCTTCCTTCCTCCTCCTCCTCCTCCTTCCTTCCTTCCTTCCTTTCTCCTCTTCTTCCTTCCTCCTCCTCCCTTCCTCTTCTTCCTTCCTCCTCCTTCCTTCCTTCTTTCCTCCTCTTCTCCTTCCTTCCTCCTCCTTCCTTCCTTCCTCCTCCTCCTCCTTCCTTCCTCTTCTTCCTTCTTCTCCTTCCTTCCTTCCTGATGTTACCTAGTTGGATCATGAAACATCTGTAAGGAAACAACCAAGCAAAGAGAACATTAAGAATCTCTCTGTCCTCCTCCTCCTCTTCTTCCTTCCTTCCTCTTCTTCCTTCCTCCTCCTCCCTTCCTCTTCTTCCTCCTCCTCCTCTTCCTCTCCTTCCTTTCTGATGATGTTATCTAGTTGGGTCATGAAACATCTACAAGCAAACAACCAAGCTTAACAACAAGGACCCCACAATCCTCTTCTTATTCCTCCTCCTCCTTCACAAACCCTGCTTCCTTCTAGCACTGATGATGCCTCGTAGCTGGGTCATGAAACGTCTCCCAGAAAGCCACCCAGCTCAGAGTGCACCAAGTTCAACCTTGAACTCCAAATAGTTGGCCAAGTGTGAACAGTCATCAGATACACCCTCGAGCCAAATCAAAAAAACACGGGCCATAAAATAGGGAATTTCCTGCGTCCGTATCAGCGTTTCTGGACCAGGTCTTGTGCCAAGCGTTCCATAAATTTGCTGTGAAAGGATCCTGTTATCTCCGTCTTATCACGAGAAACCTGCCAATGGCCAGTGATTTTATGGCGCCATTCCAGCCAAACTCTGTTCCTTCCCGGCTTAACTTGCCACCTTTTTCTGAAAGGGTGGCATCAACACCGCTACTTTTGAAAGGGGAAAATAAAACATTTTTCCAAAGAAAAATTCCAAGTTGTTTGGTTAAAAACTCTGGAACACTGTTCCATTAAATCAAGAATCCACAACCGTGGCCCCTTTAAAACATGCAGACTTCAACTCCCAGAATTCCCCAGGCAGCAGGGCTGCCTGGGGAATTCTGGGAATTGCAGTCCGTGCGTCTTAAAGGGGCCAAGGTTGGAAAACTGCCTTAAACCCCGCCTGTCTTCAATCCACAACTTTCTTTTTAAAAATTTTTTTATTAATACACTGCTCAAAGACATAAAGGGAACACTTAAACAACACATTATAACTCAAAGTAAATCAGACTTCTGTGAAATCAAACTGTCCACTTAGGAAGCAACACTGATGGACAATCTATTTCACCTGCTGTTGTGCACATTCAACTTTGCACAGAACAAAGGATTCAATGAGAATATTTCATTCATTCAGATCTAGTGTGTGTTATTTGAGTAACACTATACAAGCAGTAGACAAAAGAAGCAGTGAACAAAAAAGAAAGAAAAACAGACTTTTGAACATATAATATATATAATATAACGTATCGTATCATGTCGTACCACATGATTCTTGGCAAATCTATATTTTATTTTATGTACGCTGAGAGCATATGCACCAAGACAAATTCCTTGTGTGTCTAATCACACTTGGCCAATAAAATTCTATTCTATTCTATTATAATATATATAACATATTACAGTAAAAACCAGAGAGGGAGGGGCAGGTAATATACTCCTTATCATGTAATAAAATTTATACTATACTTTATGTGATTATGATAATAATAATAATTTCCTATTGATATCTGATTATATTTATATACATGTGCCCTTCTCTGAGTATCGAAATTGCGTTTTAATATAAAGGACACAACTGTTGACTTCTGCAGTTTGGGACCCTGTGTTACCGTTTGTATATCAGGAACATCTTAATTCAAAAAAAATTATTTGTGGTTTTGTTGACATCGTTTAGTCTAATCTCATATAATTCCTCAATCCTCCTTTCGCTTTTGACTCTGACGTTGGAAACCACCCTTGACGTAGGCAAATTGCATTTATCTTCCCCAATGATGTTTTTTTTAAAAAAAAATAATCAAAATTAACTTTATTAAACATTTAAAATAAACAAAATAAACAAACTCAAACTCAACCCAGACAAGACGGAGTGGCTGTGGGTTTTGCCTCCCAAGGACAATTCCATCGGTCCTCCTCGATCCACAGCTCACATTAGAAAAACACCTTTCAGCTGTGGCGAGGGGGGCGTTTGCCCAGGTTCGCCTGGTGCACCAGTTGTGGCCCTATTTGGACCGGGAGTCACTGCTCACAGTCACTCATGCCCTCATCACCTCGAGGCTCGACTACTGTAACGCTCTCTACATGGGGCTACCTTTGAAAAGTGTTCGGAAACTTCAGATCGTGCAGAATGCAGCTGCGAGAGCAATTATGGGCTTCTCCAAGTATGCCCATATCACTCCAACACTCCGCAGTCTGCATTGGTTGCCGATTAGTTTCCGGTCACAATTCAAAG
Source organism: Erythrolamprus reginae (assembly GCF_031021105.1). NCBI lineage: Eukaryota > Metazoa > Chordata > Lepidosauria > Squamata > Dipsadidae > Erythrolamprus > Erythrolamprus reginae. The sequence continues at coordinate 423,508,794 of NC_091950.1, read as the reverse complement.
TGTTGGTTATGACCTATAAAGCCCTTCATGGCACCGGACCAGAATATCTTCGGGACCGCCTCCTGTCGCACGAATCCCAGCGACCGGTTCGGTCCCACAGAGTTGGCCTTCTCCGGGTCCCGTCGACTAAACAATGTCGTCTGGCGGGACCCAGGGGAAGAGCCTTCTCTGTGGGGGCCCCGACCCTCTGGAACCAGCTCCCCCCTGAGATTAGGATTGCCCCCACCCTCCCTGCCTTTCGTAAACTCCTTAAGACCCACCTCTGCCGTCAGGCATGGGGGAACTAAAACACCTCCCCCTTGCCCATGTTGTTTTGTTGATTGATTGACTGCCTGTTTTTTATATATACCGTTTTTATGAGATTACTAGTTTTAAATTGTAATTAGATTGGTGGGCATTGGATTTGGTATTATGTACTGTGCTGTTTTTTGTTATTGTTGTGAGCCGCCCCGAGTTTGCGGAGAGGGGCGGCATATAAATCCAATAAATCTAATCTAATCTAAATCTAAACATTAAATATCGATTGTAGCTTTTAGGCTTACATTTCAACAATTTACCATTCTTTCTTCCAATGTTCTGTCCGGCTCTCTGATAGGAGCCTCTTGAAAATTCAAGGATACAAATTTCAGACACACACATGTTTGAAAATTCAAAACAATGTTCTTTATCACAAAAGTCAAAATAAACAAAGCACTCTTTTTGTATTGCAAAGAGCACTCTTCCCAAAACAACCGAGTAGTCTGTACAATTTCCCTTAAGCAGTCATTAAGTACTTAGTCAGCAGCTGTGAAGAAACTTCACACCCCTTCTTCTTCCAAAGAAGTGAGACACACACACACACCCGTTGCTCTGCTATGGTTTTAAAGGCGTGAAAAAGCAACAAAGTCCAGCACACAAGATTCCTGATGAAACTGCAACAGATGCTCTTCCACAATGGCCAAACCCACATGATGCTATTTATAGCAGCAGCCCTAATTGCTGGAGCCCCACCCAAACACAGGTGGCCTCCCTTATTTCCTGTAATATGTTCTTACTTGGTCTCTTCTATGCATAATCCTGCGCTTCTATGGATCCAAAATGTCATCATCCGAAGCTATAGAAGATAAGGAAGATTGACTGCCTTGGCTGTGTGCCAAGCCCTCCTCTGCTGAGTCACTCCCACCTTCTTCTTCCGTCCGAGGAAACTAAACTCTGAACTGATTCTGTCGGCAATAACACAGGCCTGTGACATGTTGAAGTTTCCCCTGCATCCACCTCCCCATTCCCTGGGGCAGGAGCTGGGCCAGAGCCAACCACAACAAGTTTATATCAATTACAATGACATATCCTTGTTTCGTTACATAGTTGTCTTTATCTGTATGGCTAAGCCAAGTATGAGAGAAAAGAAAAAAAAGAGAAAGAAGGAAGGAAGAAAGAGAAAGAAAGAAAGACTCACACATTTAAGCAATCTGTTCTTTTAAGCACATTTATCTAATTAACAAATTTCTAATTTGTAAATACTTTATCATTATACAATAAAGTATACAGTCTGGAGGACAGAAGGGAAAGTGGGGGACATGATCGAAATATTTAAATATGTGAAAGGGTTCAATAAGGTCCAGGAGGGAAGTGTTTTTAATAGGAAAGTAAACACAAGAGCAAGGGGACACAATCTGAAGTTAGTTGGGGGAAAGATCAGAAGCAACGTCAGAAAATATTATTTGACCGAAAGAGTAGTAGATGCTTGGAACAAACTTCCAGCAGACGTGGTTGGTAAATCCACAGGAACTGAATTGAAACATGCCTGGGATAAACATAGATCCATCCTAAGATAAAATACAGGAAATAATATAAGGGCAGACTAGAAGGAACATGAAGTCTTTTTCTGCCGTCATGTTTCTGTTTCTATATTATATATTTGCAGAAGTGATATATAGTGGTACCTCTAAGAAGGCCAAACTTTTCTAGATAAGAACGGGTTGTTCAAGATTTTTTTGCCTCTATTCAAGAACCATTTTCCACTTACAAACCTGAGCCTCCGAAGCTGTAACCAGAAAAGGCAGGGAGAAGCCTCCGTGGGACTTCTCTATGAATCTCCTGGGAGGAAACAGGACCGGTAAAGGCGGGGAGAAGCCTCTGGCCCCTCTCTAGGAATCTCCTGGGGCCGGAAAAGGCGGGGAGAAGCCTCCATGGGGCCTCTCTAGGAATCTCCTGGGAGGAAACAGGCCCGGAAAAGGCGGGGAGAAGCTTCCGTGAGGCCTCTCTAGGAATCTCCTGGGAGGAAACAGGGCAGAAAATGCAGGGAGAAGCCTCCATGGGGCCTCTCTAGGAATCTCCTGGGAGGAAACAGGGCTGGAAAAGGTGAGGAGAAGCCTCCATGGGGCCTCTCTAGGAATCTCCTGGGGGAAACAGGGCCAGAAAAGGCGGGGAGAAGCCTCCGCGGGGCCTCTCTAGGAATCTCCTGGGGGGAAACAGGACCGGAAAACACGGGGAGAAGCCTCGGTGTGGGGCCTCTCTAGGAATCTCCTGGAGGAAACGGCCTCCACCCTCCCTGTGGTTTTCCCAATCGCACGCCTTATTTGCTTTTACGTTGATTCCTTTTTTTTTTCCAATATTTTTTTTATTAATTTTCTTAAAATAACACACAGACTTACAAACATTCAACATAAAATGTGGGGATGTATCTTCCCCGCTTCTCTCAAAAGTATAAATGCAGATACAGAACAAGGAATACATAATTATTTATTTATTTATTTATTTATTTATTTAGATTTGTATGCCGCCCCTCTCCGCAGACTCGTTCAATACTACTCATACAAAATATCTAATAAGGAAAAAGTGATATTATAAAAAAGATAGTTATAACTAATATAAAACCAAACAATCTTATCAATTCTATGTATATAAACTAGTTCTAATATTATTCTTAATAAAAGAAAAAGAAAAATTTAAACCAAAACATCTATACTTATTATTAATCTTCTGTTGTTGTTTTTTTCTTATCTATCCATACATAAACATTGTTCCATGTTTCATAAAATTTCGTTTCTTCTTGATCATTGATCGTCTTGTCTTCATATCCATCTCCGCGCAATCTAATATTTTTGTGATAACTTCCTCTTCTTTGGGGATATTTTCCCCTTTCCAATTTTGCGTGTAAATAATCCTTGCCGCTGTAAAAATATGTATGATTAAGTACAAAATTTCTTTTTTGTCATTTTGGTTAGTAATTCCTAGTAAACAGAACTCCGGGGTAATTTCTATGTTTTGCTTTGTAATCTCTTTTGTCATTTTCTCTATCATTCTCCAGTACATTTTAGCTTTATTACATGTCCACCATTGGTGGTAGTAGGATCCTATTTCTTTCTTACATTTCCAACACAGAGGTGATGTCTTGGGAAACATTTTTGCTATTCTACTTGGTGGGAGATGCCATCTATAGAACATTTTAATTTGAGTCTCTTTTAAAGAAACTGATTTTGTCATCTTCCAATTGTGCATCCAAACTTTCTCCCATGTGTCTAAATCTATTTCTTTGCCTATATTTCTACACCACAGTATCATACTATCTTTTAATGTTAAATCAATATTCTTGTGAGCAATCAAGTATTTGTATATTTTCCCAATTACCCTGTTTTGATTTTTAGTAATTAAATCACTTAATAGATTTTTATTTTTATTAAATATATAAAGTATACTGTCTTTCTGGTATCTAGATCTAATCTGTGCATAGTGCCACCAATCGATTTGTATCCCTTCGTCTTGTAATTTAATTCTAGTTTTTAATTTCATTTGATCATCTAACAAATCTTTATATCTTATTATTCTTGTATCCTTAATAGAATTTGGATGTATTATTGCGTCTAATGGGGCAACCCAGTCCGGAATTGTTAAGAAGTGGTTTTTCTTTATGTCTTTCCATACATCAAATAAGTATTTTCTTAGTGTATGTCTTTTAAAATGAGAATGATTTTTGTCTTTATCATACCATACAAAGGCATGCCAGCCAAGCATAAGATCATGTCCTTCTAATTTTAATGTTCTCGTATCCTCTAAGGTTATCCAATTTTTAATACATGTTAAGGCGGCTGCCTGGTAATATAATTTCCAATTTGGGAGGGCAAAACCTCCCCTCTCTTTTATATCTTCTAACATGTTTATCTTGATTCTTGCCTTTTTGCCTTGCCATAGAAATTTTCTAACCACATTTGTTAAATTTTTTTTTAAAATTGCCCCTGGATTTATTGGGATCACTTGAAATAAAAATAAAACCTTGGGTAAGATATTCATCTTAATTGTGGCGATTCTTCCCAGAAAAGATATTTTTAAGTTATTCCATATTTCTAAATCCTTTTTAATTTCATTAATTAATTTTATATAATTATCATTTTTTAATGTTATTGTTTTGGCTGTTAGCCATATTCCCAAGTACTTTACTTTTTTAACTATTTGTATTCCAGTAATACATTCTAAATTGCTTTCTTGTGATTTATTCATGTTTTTTGTTATAAATTGTGTTTTATTTTTATTTATTTTCAAACCTGCTATCTTACCATATTGTTCTATTGTCTGGATTAATCTTGATGCTGTAACTATCGGATCTTCCATTATAAAGGTCAGATTATCTGCAAAAGCCTGGACTTTATATATCTCTTTTCCAACTGTTAACCCTTTTATCTTTAAATCTGCTCTTATTTTTATTAATAGTGTTTCTAAAGTCATAATGAACAGGAGGGGTGAAATAGGACATCCTTGTCGAACTCCTTTATTTATTTTAAACGCTTCCAATTGCTCATTATTTAATATGATTTTTGTTGTTTGTTCTGAATAGATAGCGTCTATTAAATTAACAAATTTAGGGCCAAATCTCATTTTATTTAGTTGCATTTTTATAAATGTCCAATTAACATTATCAAAAGCTTTTTGAGCATCTAAGAACATTAATGATAATGTTTTATCTGGATGTTGCTCATAATATTCTAATACATTAATAATTGTTCTAAGGTTATTTTTAATTTGTCTGCCTGGCAGGAAACCATTTTGATCTGAGTGGATTTTACTATTTATTACCGTTTTCAACCTATCTGCATATATTGCAATAAATATTTTATAGTCTACATTTAATAATGATATTGGTCTATAGTTTTTAATTTTTTCCATTGCTGTATCCGATTTGTGAATTAAAGTTATCAAAGATTCAGACCATGATTTAGGAATTTTACCATCTAACCTGCATTCATTAAAGATTTGCAACATATTGTTTCTTAATGTTTCATTTTCTATTTTATACCACTCTGCTGGGATAGCGTCTGGTCCTGTGGCTTTGTTATTTTTTTGCTTCTTAATAGTTGTAAGGAGTTCTTCCATTGTTATAGGACTCTCCATCCTCTCCTGTTGTTCTTCTGTTAATTGTGGTAACTCTGAACTTTCTAAATATTTAAATACTTCATCTTCCTCAATATTATCGTCTTTATACAATTCTTTAAAAAAACTTTGTACTATGTTTGCTTTTCCTTCTGTGTCATATTTTATTGTTCCATCTTTGTCTTCTAATTGTTTAATTAATTTAGATTGTCTCTGTTTTCTCAGTTTATATGCTAACCATCTACCTGGTTTATTGGCATGTTCAAAATATTGTTGCTTAGCCCTTTTTATTTTTTCCAGTATTTGATTTTGTTCTTCCAGTCTAATTTTATGTTTAATTGAATTTATTTTTTTTCCAAATCCTTATTTTTCATATTTTGTTGTGATATAAATTCTAATTGTTTTAATTCATTCGTTAATTGTTCATATTTTCTTTTCTTTTCTTTGTTGTATTTTGCTGTGTGGGATATTGTTAATCCTCTTATGTATGCTTTAGTTGCATCCCATAAATTTTGGGGAGTAGTATCTGTATTTTTATTAATTTCAAAAAATATTTTTAATTCCTTCTCAATCCATTCTTTATATTCTTTCTCTTTCAGAATATTTCTATTCATTTGCCAATTATAATGCTTTTTACTATTTCTCATATAGACTATAACTGGGTTATGATCCGCCCAAGTATTAACATCTATTTCCACCTCTTGTATATACTCTGCTGTTGTTTTGGGAGCCCACACCATATCTATTCTAGGCCAAATTTTGTGGGGGTTTGAGTAGAAAGTATATTGCCTTCTTTGGGGATGTCTTTCCCTCCAAATATCATTCAATAGTAATTCTGCTTTCATATTTTGAAAAGTGGAGGGTAATAAATTCTTTTTTTTCTTTTTACTATTTTTCTTCTCCCCCGAGTGGTCTAATTGCCTATTTGTTATGGCATTAAAATCTCCAATAATTAACATATTTTCCAAATTTAACTCTATAATGTTTTGATGTAATTTTTTATAAAATGCAATTTGATCATCATTTGGGGCATATATAGAAACAATAGCAAGAGGTCTAGGTTCAATATTAACCTGGACAATCAAAATTCTACCTTCGTTGTCACTAAATAATTGTTTGGAATTTATAGAACTCTCAACATACATTGCTACTCCTCTTTTCCTTTGATCTGCTAATGCAGCATACATATTTCCAATTTTAGTATTTAGCAATAAATTCCTATTACTTTTTTTTATATGTACTTCTTGAAGTATAACAATTTGAGCCTTTTGGTTCTTAATTTTAGAGAATATTTGTTTTCTTTTTTTTGGTTCGTTTAGTCCATTAACATTTACTGAGAAAATTTTTAAGTCTCTCGATGTGGTCATTTATTGTACTTCTTGGTTTCCCGCTGGGGTTGCTTTCTTCTGGCCCCGTGGTCCTGCTCCTCCACTTGTGCAGATGCCCCCATGGCTTCCGCCTGCATTGCTTCCAGTTCTCTTGTTAGCTGTTCCATTTCGCTTATTCCACTATTTTCATAAAAGTCTCTTGCTTGATCCAAATTCTCCAACTTGTATCTTGTTGATTTCCATGTCAGTGACAGTCCTTGTGGAATAAGCCAGCGAAAAGTTATATTCTCTTTGATCAAGAGTTTGGTCAAAAAATGGTAATCTCTTCTGTTCTCTCGGACACGTCTTGGAATTTGTTTTAATATTTTTATTTCTTTACCTTTGTGTTGTAATTGACCAGTTCTTGACCAATGCAATATGTCATCTCACAAAGTTTTTCTTACAAATTTGATGTGAGTCTCTCGTGGAAGGTTGAAACGACGTATGTAGCTATTCGAAATTCTGAAAACTTCATCGATTTCTTTTATTATTTCAAGTGGGTCTATCTTGAGGATTTTCCCAATAATGTCAGCCATAATGGCCTTTAAATCTTCATCCTTTTCTTCTATTATATTTTGAAATCATAGCCCATATGACGCATGTTGCATTTCCAGATGTGTAATTGATTCATCATGTCTTCTGTAGCGTGAATCCGCTCTGTCCTCAAGGTGATCAATTCTTTTCTCCATTTTCTCCGCCTTTTCTTCAGCTGCTTTCATTCGGTCTTCACTGTCTTTCAAGGTTTCTTTGATCTCCTTCATCTGGTCTTTCATCTCTCCTGTGTCTACTTTCATTTCAGCCATCTCTGCTTTTATTTCGTCTCTCTGCTGAATTGCATCGCGTTGAGATTGAAGCATAAATTCTTTTAATGCAGTTAGTGTCTCTTGAATTGAGGCAAGTGAAGGTTGTTGTGGTTTCTCTTTCTCCTTCTCCTTGGTAAACATAGTTGCTGATAAGACCGGCTGTGCGGGGGAGGGATGAGGCGAGCCTTGAGGGGACGATGCAACAGATGTTTGCTTCTTAATTGTTTTAGTATAGGTAGAAGTACTTGACATTTTGAAATTTAAAATTAGTATTATTTTATGTTAGCAGTGTGTAGAAAATCGCTATAAATTCCAAACCTACGCAATTAATTACCCTAAGCAAACCACAGTAAAAATTCAAATACACACTGAAATTTGAAATATAGTTCAAGTACAAATGCAATTAAAATTCAATATTCAAAATATGACTCGTAAACTCTTATTACTCTAAGTATCAAGAAAAAAGAAATTGGTTTGGCACAGCAGGAGAAGAGGGAAAAAAAGGAAAACCAAAGGAGGAGGAAGGAGGAAGAAAATAGAGAGAAAGAGAAAAAGAGAGTAAAAGGAAGAGGGCAATCTAAAAGAAAAGAAAAAATATAATTCAATTAAGGAGGAGCAGGAAGCCAAGGATTTTTAACAATGCATATACAAAACCAAGATGATTATAATATGGGTTTAAAATTCAAAACTTAAAATTGTAAGAAGGAAGAAGCAAAAAACCAATTATTAATATTCCTCTTATAATAGAATAATTTTGTTGATTGAAGATCTAATCTGTTTTAGAAAACACTTTAGTATAGGTTAAAAGAAGGTCCCGTTGATTTAAAGAATAAAAACAGTAAAGAATCTCAGTTTTCCAAACGATTGCAATTTAATTATCCAATGTTAGAATGAAGTCGATCCGTCTCTCGCAGCTTAAGGGAAAATGTAAAGCCTCTCCGCTACGAATCCAACAGAACCGCCGTTAATCCAAACGAAATGATCCAACGAAGTAATCCAAATAGGGTCAATCAAATAATCCAAATGTAGAAAAATCCAAAATAGAAGAAAAGTATTTTTTATATATTTATTCACGTTTTATGTCTAGATAGTAAGCAGTCTTGATCCTTCCGCTAGAAAAATCAGAGCCCGGACTTCATTTTCTAATATTTTTTGTAACCAATTGCTTCAAAAGGGGAGAAAAATATTCAGCCAAATAATGTCATTTTATATATGTTAAACCTTTTAGTGTCTCATTTTGAAATCCTTTAAATTCCCCTTGTTTTCAAGCGTTTGACACTTCAAGTAAAAAATTCAAGACAATAAGTGAAAGTAGTGAAAGTAAGTTCCGGCTGTTATTTTGCGCCTGGATACAATGTTTTTAGACAACTTTCTCTTTCGCCTTCTTTTAAGACTTTTTTATTCTCCGCTTTCTTTTACTTCGATCTTCTTATTTAATATGAAACATAGGGGGGGGGAAATCTTTTTACCTTGATTGTATTTTCTTTAGTGTATTCCTTTTTCAATAAGAGTAGCTTTAATCTCTGCTTTCACTTTTCTGATTCTTTCTTGCTTCCCGCTGGTTTCGTGGGATCGCAATGGCCGAGTCCTCTTGCGAGAGGACCGGTGCTCCCTGTTCCAGAGCTGCAGGACAGACCCCCTGCCTCTGGAGCCTCAGCGATGGCCCCTCGGACAGAGGGAAATCCCCTGTTCTAGGATCGAGCCATCCGGACTCGATCCGATCGCGTTGGGGCGACCTCTGGAAGGGTGAAAGGAGTCTCAAGGCAGAGCCCTGCCAAGAGACTCCGCTGCGGTCCTCAACGAAACTGGAAGTCTGCTTTTACATTGATTCCTATGGGGAAAATTGCTTCTTCTTACAAACTTTTCTACTTTTCTGGGCACAGAACGCATTCAGTTTGTAAGTAGAGGTACCACTGTATACTGTCATGTGAACTGCTGGTTGGTAGCAGGGTGTTCATTAATATCTAGATACTGTATGTTGTATTTGAAATAAGGTTTGTATAGTGTTTCTAACAGCTGGTGGTATGATTTAAATTTCCTTACGAGATCTTTTTCTGTTGGCGTGAAAAGTCTCGTGTTTACATCTCGTATCCTGGAAAGCCATTTGGACCATTGTATTTTTTGGCCGCTATGGATACAGCAGGGACTTTTTTTTTTTTTTTGTAAACTCCCAAAATAGATGCCTGTCTGATGGTGTGCAGGTGATCCGATACAAGAGAAATTTTAGGGGATTTCTTTTCACTTGAGCGTTGGGTTTGCTGGGAAGTCCCCTGCTCCTTCTCCTCTTCCTCCTCTTCTCCAGTGTGGTCCATGGTGATCTCTTCGCTTTCTTGCAGACGTTTTCTGACCCAACTAGGTAGTGTCATCAGTGCTAGAAGGGAAGGGGTTTGTGGAGGAAGAGGAGGAGGAGGAGGCGACTGTGGGGTCCTTGGTGATCTCTGAGCTTCGTGGCGCAGGAATCAAAATCTTGTGAGGGGATGTGCCCACGTTTCTGCAACACTCTGCGGCCTGCACTGGCTGCCGATCAGTTTCCGGTCACAATTCAAAGTGTTGGTAATGACCTTTAAAGCCCTACATGGCATTGGGCCAGAATACCTCCGGAGCCGCCTTCCACCACACGAATCCCAGCGGCCGATAAGGTCCCACAGAGTTGGCCTTCTCTGGGTCCCCAAACAATGTCGTTTGGCGGGCCCCAGGGGAAGAGCCTTCTCTGTGGCGGCCCCGGCCCTCTGGAATCAACTCCCCCCAGAGATTAGAACAGCCCCCACCCTCCTTGTCTTTCGCAAATTACTCAAGACCCACCTTTGTCGCCAGGCATGGGGGAGTTAGGATATTCCTTCCCCTAGGCCATTACAAGTTATGCATGGTATGTTTGTGTGTATGTTTGGTTTTTATAATAAGGGTTTTTAGTTGTTTTATTAAATTGGATTGTTACATGTTGTTTTTTATCATTGTTGTTAGCCGCCCCGAGTCTGCGGAGAAGGGCAGCATACAAATCCAATAAAATTAAATAAATAAATAAATAAATAAATAAATAAATAAATAAATAAATGTGCACACGAAAGAGATTTCAGCTATGTAAATTTTGGACGTAAATTCAGCATTGGATTCAAAAGATTTTAAGAAAGACTATCAAACCTAACCCTGAGATATACCTTCTTTACTTTATGAAGTAGGCGATATATTATGAATAGTTTCTTTTATATTATATATACATTTGCTCCTGGTGGAATCTGCTGATGAAGGCTCCTCTGACCAAGAAGACATGAGTGACAGGGAGGAGGAGAGTGTGGCAGACAGCTCAGAAGGAGATCAATTATCTCTCTCCTCCTTGGATTCGGGACAAGAGTTAATGATGCAGCCACGCATGCGGAGAGCGATGGTTCAGGGCGTGGCGGTTCCAGCGATCCAGGCTGCCGAGTTACTACCGGTTCCATAGAACTGGTCTTGCAGGCATTTCATGACCCAATTGGGTAATGTCATCAGTGTTAGAAGGGTGAGAGGTTTGAAGAGTAAGGAAGAGAAGGAAGGAAAGGAAGGAAGGAAGGAAAGTGACCAGTTGCAATTCATATATTTTCTTCTAGTGATTAGCAAGTACAAAGTAGAAACTTTTGCCCCACCTATACAGCCCATGGGACGAGGGAGGAAGGAGAGGAGGAGGGGGAGGAAGAGGAGGAGAACTGAGAGGTCCTTGATGCTCTCTTAGCTTTGTGGATTTTCTTGCAGACATTTCATGACCCAGGTAGTGAACATCATCAGTGCTTGAACGGAGTGAAGAAAAAAAATGTGGAAGGAAGGATAAAAGAAAGAGAAGGAAAGAAGGAAGAAAAGGAAAGAAGGGAAGGAAGAGAAGGAAAGAAGGGAAGGAAGGAAGAGAAGGAAAGAAGGGAAGGAAGAGAAGGAAAGAAGGGAAGGAAGGAAAGGAAGGAAGGACAAAATGAAGAGAAGAAGGGAAGTTAAGACAAAAGGAAGAGAAGGAAAGGAAGGAAGAAAAGGAAAGAAGGGAAGGAAGAGAAGGAAAGAAGGGAAGGAAGGAAGAGAAGGAAAGAAGGGAAGGAAGAGAAGGAAAGAAGGGAAGGAAGGAAGGAAGGAAGAGAAGGAAAGAAGGGAAGGAAGGAAGGAAGAGAAGGAAAGAAAGGAAGGAAGGAAGAGAAGGAAAGAAGGGAAGGAAGGAAGAGAAGGGAAGGAAGAGAAGGAAGAGAAAGAAAGAAGGGAGGGAAGGAAGGAAGAGAAGGAAAGAAGGGAAGGAAGGAAGGAAGAGAAGGAAAGAAGAGAAGGAAGGAAGGAAGAGAAGGAAAGAAGGGAAGGAAGGAAGAGAAGGAAAGAAGGGAAGGAAGAGAAGGAAGAGAAAGAAAGAAGGGAGGGAAGGAAGGAAGAGAAGGAAAGAAGGGAAGGAAGGAAGAGAAGGAAAGAAAGGAAGGAAGGAAGAGAAGGAAAGAAGGGAAGGAAGGAAGAGAAGGAAAGAAGGGAAGGAAGAGAAGGAAGAGAAAGAAAGAAGGGAGGGAAGGAAGGAAGAGAAGGAAAGAAGGGAAGGAAGGAAGGAAGAGAAGGAAAGAAGAGAAGGAAGGAAGGAAGAGAAGGAAAGAAGGGAAGGAAGGAAGAGAAGGAAAGAAGAGAAGGAAGGAAGGAAGAGAAGGAAAGAAGGGAAGGAAGGAAAGGAAGGAAGGACAAAATGAAGAGAAGAAGGGAAGTTAAGACAAAAGGAAGAGAAGGAAAGGAAGGAAGGAGAGGAGGACGACGACTCAGAAACCCTTGGTGCTCTCTTAGTTTGATGGATTTTCTTGCATACGTTGCATAACCCAACTGGGTAACATCATCCGTGCTGAAAGTGACCAGTTTTCCTCCCCCAAAACTAAGGTGCATCTTATACTCTAAAAAATATGGTAAATTAAAATGACGAACGCGTGTTGAGCAAGCAGCTTGTCCGATTTCAAGGCATCCTTTCCCCAGCAACTTTTAAATCTTAATCATTGGTCACCAGGAAGGTAGAGGGTACAACTTCCATTTTATTGTCACACTTAACTTTTATTACAACACTTGGAACATTGCGAGACACAAAAACAAAACGCACAACTCCACTTGGACACATTCCAGGAAAGCAGCAACGTACAGAGGACCGGAGAGGTCGGCCTATTGCACCATTCAGGACCTAGATTCTGTAAAAAGAAAACTCCAGTTTCGTTCTGTTTTTTTAATTACTATTTCTCTGTGCAGAAAAACCGACAATGCACAAGTTCCAGGTTTGCACGGAATAGGGGGCTTTGGCTTTGAGTAGGGCGTAAACCAGGTGTGTCCCACTTTTTTGGCTGCTTTGGCGACCTGTGGACGTCAACTCCGAACACGGCTGGCTGGGGAATTCTGGGAGTTGCAGTCCACAAACCTCTTAAAAGTGGCCACAATTGAACAAACCTTTTTTCTGCAGTGATCCAGTAACCCAGAAGAAGCGAATTCTCCTCCTGGGTCAACCAATCCTGGATTTTATGACTATTTCCTCGGAGGCCTTGAAGTATGGTTTTCATTTAGACCAGGTTTCACACCTTGTTTTGGGAGGAGAATTGTTTACACACACTCACAAACACACACCTTACACGTGGTTCCACCAGTTTATAGTTTAACCTTTTTTTTATAAAGGGCCTTTGCTTGATGAAGAGGAAACATTCCCTGCAAAGAGGATCCCATGCAGGTCCTACAAGATTTAGATGGATCGTGAAAGGTCCTAGTAGACACTAGAGGGGGAGGGAGGGGGGAGGAAGGAAGGAAGGAGAGGAGAAGAGAGGAGAGAAGAAAGGGGGAGGAGAAGAGAGGAGAGGAGAAGGAACTTAGTGCTGTCTGACATTTCATAACCCAACTAGGAAACATCATCAATTCTAGAAAGGAGTGAAGAAAAAGATGAAGGAAAGAAGGGAAGGAAGGAAGAAAAGGAGGGAGGAGGAGGAAGAGTGGGAGGTTCTTGGTGCTTTCTGAAGGGAGTGAAGAAAAAGATGTGGAAGGAAGGAAGGAAGGAAGGAGAGAGAGGAGGAGGTGCTTGGTGCTGTCTGGCGTTTCATGACCAACTAGGAAACGTCATCAGTGCTAGAAGGGACTGAAGACAATGATGTGGAAGAAAGGGAGGAGGAGGAGGACTGGGAGGTGTTCTCTTAGCTTGATGGACAGCAGGAAGAAGAAGAAGAAGAAGAAGAAGAAGAAGAAGAAGAAGAAGAAGAAGAAGAAGAAGAAGAAGAAGAAGAAAGGAAGAGGGGACATTTTGGGGGGCTTGGTGTTTTCTGAGCTTCTTTCCTTGCAGACATTTCATGGCCCAACTAGGTAACATCACCAGTGTTCTCTTTGCAAGGCTTAGAGTGAGCAACACCCCACTCCCTTCCAAGCACTGATGATCTTACCCCGTATGGGGATGAAATGTCTGCAAGAAAACCACTAACCTCACATGAAGGACACTAAAGTATATGTCATTCCAGGGCTCAACTGGAGTCTGCGTTGTGTAGACAGGGGGAACTGCATCCAGCTGCGCAGAGAACATCTGGCTACGTCCACTGAGAACTTCCTACCTCCTGACCTTAATAATAATAACAACAGAGTTGGAAGGGACCTTGGAGGTCTTCTAGTCCAACACCCCTGCTTAGGATCTCCTTAGCCAGCCTAACTAGGACTGGACCGCTTTGGGATGTTGGATCCATATACACCACACGCGCACACACACACACACACATAAAGAGAATTTTCGGTCAAGCAGGTTTTGTCTCTTTTGAGCTCCTTGCAATGCTAGCTTTCCAGCTGCGGGGAATTTAAATTTATTTGCCCCCTTCCTTCTTCCAGAAGTTTGTTTGTTTTCTTTCTTTCTTTCTTTCCTTCTTTCTTTCTTTCCTTCTTTCTTTCTTTCTTTTTATTTATTTATTTCTTTTTTCTTTCTTTTTATTTATTGCTTTTTTCTTTCTTTCTTTTTATTTATTTATTTCTTTTTTCTTTCCTTCCTTCCTTCCTTTCCCTTCTTTCTTACCCTTTTCTTTTTTCCTTCCTTTCTTTCCCTTCTCTCTCTCTCTCTCTCTCACTCACACACACACACACACAATCTCATCTCTCTTCTGCTTCTTCCAGAAATCTATCTTTCTTTCTCTTCCTTCCTTTCCCTTCTTTCTGACCCTTTTCTTCTTTCCTTCCTTCTTTTTTCCTTCCTTCCTTTCTCTCACTCTTTCCTTCCTTTCTTCTTTCCTTCCTACCCCCCCCCCCCTTTCAAGGTCTGAGCTGGCCTTTGGCTACGATTAAGCTAAATTTATGATGAACAAACCTGGACAGACCATTCCTGCTTTTCTTTTGGGGGTTTTCTCCCCCTCCCCAGTTAGGTGGGGGAGGCAAAAAACCTGAGATTCTTTGCAACGCACACGACACAACGGAGGGCTGATCCGAACAGAGACTCACGACAGACGAGGTTTGCACAGAGAATGGCTCTAAGACTAAGGGAGACACTCTTCACTTGCAGAGGGGGCCAAACGAAGGCCGGAGGAAAACCACGCATGCATCCCGAGAGGTCCAGGGAACGGTCAGTCACTTGAACTCAAGTGTCCAGAAAAGAAAGTCACGGCCCTTCGGAAGAGCCAAACGGGGGAGCCTCGCGGGGGGGGGGGGGGTCCTTTCCTCCGGAATCGCTCGTAGGTCTTCCTCGGTCCGACATTCCCGGGGGGACATTCCCGTCTTTGGAATAGAGCCTTTGGAAAGCACACGGGAGGAGGAGGAGGAGGCAGGATTCGGCCCCGGTCCTGGCCTCTCCTTCCTTCCCTATCCGCCCCCCCACCCCAAAATGTGGGGGGCGGCCTAAACAGCATTCATGTGGATCCCATCGAAGGGAATCTCCGTGGACCTTTCGGGCGTGATGCTCTTCAGGAGACGCTGCGGAAGAGACGGAGACAGTGAGAGAGAGAGAGAGAGAGAGAGAGAGAGAGAGAGAGAGAGAGAGAGAGAGAGACAGGTGGCCATCACTGGCCTCAGGGGGACATCGAAACATAGAAGATTGACGGCAGAAAAAGACCTCTTGGTCCATCTAGTCTGCCCTTATACTATTTCCTGTATTTTATCTTAGGATGGATATATGTTTATCCCAGGCATGTTTCAGTTCAGTTCCTGTGGATTTTTCCTTCCTTCCTGCCTTCCTCCCTCCCTCCTTCTTTCCCTTCCTTCCTTCTTTCTTTCCTTCCTTCCTTCTTTCCTTCCTCCCTCATTAATAGAAACATAGAAGATTGACGGCATAAAAAGACCTCCTGGTCCATCTAGTCTGACCTTATACTATTTCCTGTATTTTATCTTAGGATGGATCTATGTTTATCCCAGGCATGTTTAAATTCAGTCACTGTGGATTCTTCCTTCCTTCCTTCCTTCCTTCCTTCCTTCCTCCCTCCCTCCCTCCCTCCCTTCCTTCTTTCCCTTCCTTCCTTCTTTCTTTCCTTCCTTCCTTCTTTCCTTCCTCTCTCATTAATAGAAACATAGAAGATAGACAGCATAAAAAGACCTCCTGGTCCATCTAGTCTGACTATTTCCTGTATTTTATCTTAGGATGGATATATGTTTATCCCAGGCATGTTTCAGTTCAGTTCCTGTGGATTCTTCCTTCCTTCCTTCCTTCTTTCCCTTCCTTCCTTCTTTCTTTCTTTCCTTCCTTCCTTCTTTCCTTCCTCCCTCATTAATAGAAACATAGAAGATTGACGGCATAAAAAGACCTCCTGGTCCATCTAGTCTGACCTTATACTATTTCCTGTATTTTATCTTAGGATGGATCTATGTTTATCCCAGGCATGTTTCAGTTCAGTTCCTGTGGATTCTTCCTTCCTTCCTTCCTTCTTTCCCTTCCTTCCTTCTTTCTTTCTTTCCTTCCTTCCTTCTTTCCTTCCTCCCTCATTAATAGAAACATAGAAGATTGACGGCAGAAAAAGACCTCCTGGTCCATCTAGTCTGCCCTTATACTATTTCCTGTATTTTATCTTAGGGTGGATCTATGTTTATCCCAGGCATGTTTAAATTCAGTGACTGTGGATTTATCTACCACGTCTGCTGGAAGTTTGTTCCAAGGATCTACTACTCTTTCAGTAAAATAATATTTTCTCATGTTGCTTTTGATCTTTCCCCCAACTAACTTCAGATTGTGTCCCCTTGTTCTTGTGTTCACTTTCCTATTAAAAACACTTCCCTCCTGGACCTTATTTAACCCTTTAACATATTTAAATGTTTCGATCATGTCCCCCCTTTTCCTTCTGTCCTCCAGACTAGACAGATTGAGTTCATTAAGTCTTTCCTGATACGTTTTATGCTTAAGACCTTCCACCATTCTTGTAGCCCGTCTTTGGACCCGTTCAATTTTGTCAATATCTTTTTGTACCCCAACTTCCGTTTTGACCGCAACTTCCCCTCCACGGAGGCATGGGAGGGGAGTTCAGAGACTGGGGGATTCTGGGGGTGGAAGTCCTCCCCTCTAACCCGAACCCTATGACAATCATTAAGTGTTGTACCACATGATTCTTGAAAAATGTATATATTTTATGTTCACTGAGAGCATCTGCACCAAGACAAATTCCTTGTGTGTCCAATCACACTTGGCCAATAAAATTCTATTCTATTCTATTCTATTCTTTTCTATTCTATTCTAAAGCATCCTGGCTGGGGGATTCTGGGAATTGAAGACCACCCATGTTCAATTTGCCAAAATCTGGAAGTACCAGAACTGCCTATTCCCATCTCAGGTAGCTTCCTCAGGTAGCTTCCTCTGTTGATGGGCCAGCTCCCCCTTTGCCTTCCTCCTCCAGTGCCTTCGTCTGTCCCCTCTCGCCCCCACAGGACCAGCCTACCTCTTTAAGCGTTCCCGGAGTTCTTGCCAGCCGATAAACCATGTAGGCTGGGATGCAGATGAAGGAGGACGTCCCAATGCAATAGCCCAGCACCGTGGTCCAGTATGGGTAGTTGTAGTCAAAGAGGCGGATTTGCGGAGGGCTGGCTACGAAGCTGCAGAGGATGAACTGGAGAAGAGCCCCCAATGGCTGAGCTCAGTGATGGCGAACATTGTATTTTACTTATTTACTTACGAATCCCAGTGGCCGATTAGGTCCCACAGAGTTGGCCTTCTCCAGGTCCAGTCGACTAAGCAGTGCCCAGGGGAAGAGCCTTCTCTGTGGCGGCCCCAGCCCTCTGGAACCAACTCCCCCTGGAGATCAGAACTGCCCCCCACCCTCCTTGCCTTTCGTAAGTTGTTGAAAACTCACTTGTGCCACCAGGCATGGGGAAATTGACACCTCCCTTAACTACTTGGTTTATGTATGGTTTGATTGGGTTGTGTGATTATTTTATTACAAGGGTTTTTAAATTATGTTTTAAACATTGGATTTGTACATTGTTTATGATTGTTGTGAGTCGCCTCGAGTTTTCGGACAGGGGCGGCATACAAATCTAATAAATAATAATAATAATAATAATAATAATAATAATAATAATAAGTATTATTATTATTATTATTATTATTATTATTATTATTATTATTATTATTATTATGTCAATACAACTCAGCAAACGAGATCACTATGCTGGATTTCGTATTTCATCACCAGTCGGGCGCTTCCCAAGCACCTAGGACTGCGTGATGTAGCGGCGAATTATGTTTGCCCATCCCAGTAAAGCGGCCTTTTGCAATTGACAGATGGAGATTTTGTCAATTCCGATGGTTTTCAAATGTCCGCTGAGCCAAGTACCACTGGGACCACTTTCACTGGCTTATGCCAGAGTCATTGCAGCTCGATTTTTAGATCTTCGTATTTCACTAATTTCACTAGCTGCTTCTCCTCAATTCTGCTGTCTCCTGGGATTGCGATGTCGATGATCCATACTTTCTTTTTCTCCACAATCAGGATGTCTGGTGTCTTATTTCCACCAACCTGTCAGTGTGTTTAGACAGGCCTGAGGGATGCCATATTCAGGATGCCCCTTTCTGTATAGATCCATCCCTACTTTTATTCCCACGGCTGGCTTCTCAGAATCCTAAAGGACTGGTAGGATCTACAGACCAATCTCTCTATGCTGCGTGACATGCAAAGTCATGGAATCTATCATAAATCAATCCATCACCCCCCACCTAGAAACTAATCCCCTATTCTCTAACAATTTAGTTTCAGGAAAAAAATTATCTCGTAACCTGCAATTCCTACACTGCAAAAACATCTGGACTACACATCTCGATCAGAGGAAATCAATAGATGCAATTTACATTGAGTTTTGTAAAGCCTTTGACTCAGTGGTTCATGACAAACTACTTCTAAAACTCAAATCCCATGGCATCTCAAGATCCCTACATGACTGAATAACTACATTCCTATCAAACAGACAAGTTGTCAAAATAGGGAGTGCCATATCTAATCCTGTTCCTGTTAACAGCTGTGTACCCCAAGGTTGCGTACTAGGACCAACCCTCTTCATACTCTGTATAAATGACCTTTGTGATCACATTTCAAGTGACTGTGTTCTCTTTGCCGATGATGTAAAACTCTTCAACACCACCGATAACACAGCTACTCACCAAAAAGACCTTGACTTTGTTTCAGAATGGTCAAACATCTGGCAACTCCAAATCTCAATCAAAAAATGCTCTGTCCTACACATTGGAAAAAAGAATCCAAGCATCAAATACAAGCTAGATAAACAAGACCTTACAGACAACCCTCACTCTGTAAAAGACCTTGGAATATTCATATCAAATGACCCGAGTGCCAAAATCCACTGCAACAACATCACCAAAAAGGTTTCAAGTGTTTTTAATCTAATCCTACATAGCTTCTTCTCCGGTAATATCACATTACTAACAAGAGCACACAAATCTTTCACCAGATCAATCCTTGAATACATCTCATCTGTCTGGAATCCACACCGCATATCAGATGTAAATATATTAGAAAGTGTCCAGTGATACTTTACTAGAAGAGCCCTCCACTCGTCCACTCACAACAGAATACCTTACACAACCAGAGTTGAAATCCTGGGCTTAGAAAGCTTAGAACTACATTGCCTGAAACACGACCTAAGCATAATTCACAAAATTATCTGCTCAACGTCCTTCCGGTCAATGACTATTTCAGCTTCAGCCACAACAACACACGAGCACACAACAGATACAAACTCAAAGTAAACCGCTCCAAACTTGATTGCAGGAAATACGACTTCAGCAACCCAGTAGTTGATGCCTGGAACTCACTATCGGACTCTGTAGTATCATCACCAAACCCCCGAAACTTTAGCCTTGGACTATCCAAGGATTCCGAAGAGGTCAGTAAGGGACTTGCATAAACGTGCCTACCATCCCTGTCCTAAGATCTCTCTGTTATTAGTACCCATCTCATGTATATAAACAACATTATATCTATGTATACTACCAGTACGTACTTGCAAAATAAAATAAAAATAAAATAAAATAATAAAATAAAATAAAAAATAAAATAAATATAAAATAAATATAGAAACATAGAAGATTGACAGCAGAAAAAGACCTCATGGCCCATCTAGTCTGCCCTTATACTATTTCCTGTATTTTATCTTAGGATGGATCTATGTTTATCCCAGGCATGTTTAAATTCAGTGACTGTGGATTTCCCGACCACGTCTGCTGGAACTTTGTTCCAAGCATCTACTACTCTTTTGGTAAAATAATATTTTTTCACATCGCTTCTAATCTTTACCCCAACTGACCTCAGATTGTGCTCCCTTGTTCTTGTGTTCACTTTCCTATTAAAAACACTTCCCTCCTGAACCTTATTTAACCCTTGAACATATTTCAATGTTTCAATCATGTCCGCTATAATAATAAAATAAAATAAAATAAAATATAAAACAAAATAATAAAATAAAATAAAATAAAATAAAATATAAAATAAAATAATAAAATAAAATAAAATAAAATAAATAAAATAAAATAAAATAAATAAAATAAAATATAAAATAAAATAAAATAAAATAAAATAAATAAAATAAAATAACAACATAACATAACATAACATAACATAACAAAACATAACATAACAAAAATAAATAAATAAATAAATAAATAAAATAACAACATAACATAACAAAACATAACATAACATAACATAAATAAAATAAAATATAAAAAAATAAAAAAAAATAAAAAAAAATATATAAAATAAAAAAAATAAAATAAAATATAAAATAAAAAAAATAATAAAACCAAACCAAACCAAACCAATAAAAACAAAAATAAAATAAAACAAATCTTCAGCAACCAGCTTCAAAACTCCAAATTCCATCCAGCTGTAGGATGCTGGAGAGCTCATCCATACACCGCTCCCAACTCACCCCCGGAATAATAATAATAATAATAATAATAATAATAATAATAATAATAATAATAACAACAACAACAATAATAATAATAATAATAATAATAATAATAATTATTATTATTATTATTTATTAGATTTGTATGCCGCCTCTCTCTGGAGACTCGGAGCGGCTCACAACAACAGAACACAGTACAAATCCAATGATTAAAAACAATTTAAAACCCTTAATATAAAACAGTCATACATCTCAGACAAACCATGCATAAAACGGAGCGGCCCAGGGGAATCAATTTCCCCATGCCTGACAGCAGAGGTGGGTTTTAAGGAGTTTGCGAAAGACAGGGAGGGTGGGGGGCAATCCTAATCTCCTGGGGGAGTTTATTCCAGAGGGTCAGGCGGCCACAGAGAAGGCTCTTCCCCTGGGTCTTTCGTCGAAGGGACCTGGAGAAGCCCAACTCTGTGGGAATACCCATCCCCTCTTTCCATTCGCTTTGAAAAAGCATCTTTCTTTTTAAAAACCTGTTTAACGCAAGCCAGCAAGGAGATGGATTTTAGCCCCTTTTGATTGTTTGCCTCTTTAAAAAAAAAAGAGCACGGCGTAGTATTTGCTATTTACAAGACCGAAAATGTCCTTGTAAATTGGAGGAGTAAATAAACTTCCACCTTTGCTGTGTTTGCCCCCCTCTTTGTCAGTGGGAGGCACAAGCAAACAGTTGTAGGGCAGGAGGGCCTGTCGAGGTCCTCTGACTTTCTCTTGACCTAACCTCAACTCCCCAGAAATTAAAAATTAATTTGCAACCTCCATGGCAACTCGCAGACACACAGACACAAACCCCCCTCTCGTGTTCCTATTTGCACTGTCCTCAACAACCCTGCAATTGCAGTTTGTCAGATTATTCCTTTTTATTTCTTTTATTTCTTTCCAGGGCTCATAAAAAGTTCACCAGTGAGGCTAAGCAAGAAAGAGTTGGAGACTTGGAGTGTGTGTGTGTGTGTATTACTAGCTGGAGGGCTGACGGTGATCCCACGTTTTATTCTTAGCAATAAAGTTAGACTTTGATAAACAGACAATCCATCATGCCAGCAAAGGTTGTTTTCTCCTGGCAGGGCAGACCTAGGAAACGTTTGGCTGCGTCCACGATCCTTACATTTTCTGGTGTCTGGTGCGCAATGTTGACGGCACTTTAAAAAAGCTAATTTTGGAACAGGGAGTTAAGCCTTTGTTTAGCGGGGATGGAAACAGCGCTGTCAAACCAACGCAAAGGATGTAAAATTGAAGGATAATATACGGCTGGAGAAGGAGAGAGAGAAGGGGAGGAAGGGAGGAAGAGACAGAGAGACGCAGAGACAGAGAGAGAAAGAGAGAGGAAGAAAGAGAGAGAGAGACAGGGACACAGAGAGAGAGAGTGAAAGAGAGAGAGAGGAAGAGAGAGACAGAGAGAAAGAGAGAGGAAGAAAGAGAAGAGAGAGACAGGGACACAGAGAGAGACAGAGTGAAAGAGAGAGAGAGGAAGAGAGAGACAGAGAGAAAGAAAGAAAGAAAGAGAGAGAGACAGGGACACATACTGAGAGAGAGAGAGTGAAAGAGAGAGAGAGGAAGAGAGTGAAAGAGAGACAAAAAGAGGAAGAGAGTGAAAGAGAGAGAGAAAGAGAGGAAGAGAGAGACAGACAGAGAAAGAGAGAGGAAGAAAGAGATTGGAAGAGAGAGAGAGGAAGAGAGAGACAGACAGAGAGAGAGAGAAAGAAAGAGAGAGAGAGGGACACAGACAGTGAAAGAGAGAGAGAAAGAGAGAGGAAGAAAGAGAGAGAGAGACAGGGATACACAGAGAGACAGTGAAAGAGAGGAAGAGAGAGACAGAGAGAGAAAGACAGGGACACACAGAGAGACAGTGAAAGAGAGGAAGAGAGAGACAGAGAGAGAAAGACAGGGACACACAGAGAGACAGTGAAAGAGAGAGAAAGAGAGGAAGAGAGAGACAGAGAGTGAAAGGGAGAGGAAGAAAGAGAGGGAGGGAGACAGGGACACAGAGAGAGAAAACGTGAGAGACAGAGACAATAACTGTGCGGTCCTGGGGACTCCCAGAGCGTTGTGATTTTTTTTTGCAGACCTTTCATGACCCAACTAGGGAACATCATCAGTGCTAGAAGAGTGGGGGATTTGCAGAGGGGAGGAGGGAGAGGGATGTGGGTCCTGGATGCTCTTTGAGCTTGGTGGTTTTGTCACGATCCTACTCACCACGATGAACGCAGGGCTGATGGCCACCCAGCAGACTCTCCAGAACCAGCCAGGGACGAAGCCCATCATCTCCTTCAGTTCGTTGCAAAATTGGGTGACCCCTGTGGAGGAGGCAAAGGAGGTGTGAGGGCCGACGGCTGAAGAGCGCATGGGAGATATTTATTTATTAGATTTGTATGCCACCCCTCTCCGTAGATAGCTTTGGGGGAGTCACGTCCACTCAACCCTTGAGGAGCAAAGGAACCTTGCGGCCCACTGGCCTTTTATTTATTTATTTGCATTTACTTATTATTATATATTAATAATATAGGTATTATTATTGCATATTATTTATTTAATTGCATTTATTGCAATTATATGCCACCCACTCCCTGAGGACTCAGGGCAACTTCTCGCTGGTCCCCACAAGCATCTTGCACCCTGAAACCTGCCTGCAAGGGGGACATAATGAGCCGGGGGTGGCCCCAGTGTTGGACTCGGAGCTGGAAATACTCCTTTTGGAGTATTTCTCCTATCAACTCCGCTATTCTATCTTCTATATCTTCCTCTCTTGTTTCTGTAATGTTTTGGAACCTCAGGAAATACGATGCTCTGTCCATTTCCAGATTTATTAATTGGTATTCAAGATCTTTATGAGATTTGATTGTTTTTTGTTCTACTTTTTCTAATTTTTTTTCATTGCATTCTGTCTTGAGTTCTACTGTTTTGATTTGATCCTCGTGTTTCTTGAGATCCCCTCTTATCAATTCCATACTGGTATTTAACTTTAAGATATCAGATTTTAACTCAGCAGGATTCTGCATCATCATTTCCTGTAATTTAACCATTGTTTCTTGTACCGTATTTAGTGTTAAATTCATAGTTTGTAGCAATGTTGTATTCTCTGTTTTCCCTGCTTTCTCTAGTTTGAATAGATCTTCAATAGATCTTTGTCTTGCTGGGGATGTGCCCCCAGTTGCCCCTGTTATTTGCTGTTTTTTGCCTCCTTTTATAGTCATTGTAGTTGTATTGGTGGTTGACATTTCTTTCAATATTTTGTTTTGCTTTTCTAATATATCAAAGATTCTATCCCAGGCCACCATTCACCAAATCCCCCACACAATATTCTGTTATTTTTCAACTTATAACTATCGATATTTTTATATTTGGAAGTCTATATATATTTGTAACTAAGCAGTTTATAATAAAATTTCTTCTTGTATCAATATCAACTAAATATAAACAATAATTTTCAGTATACAATAAGTAATAGACAAACTGCCTGCAAGGGGGTCATAATGACCCAGGGTCGCACAGTGGTTAGAGTGCAGCCCTGCAGGCTGCTTTACCCAACAGCTAGCTGTAGTTCAGCGGTTCAAATCTCACCACTGGCTCCAGGTTGACTCAGCCTTCCATTCTTCTGAGGTGGGTCAAACGAGGACCCATATTGTTGGGGGCAAAAGAGGCTGATTATGTAAACCACTTAGAGAGGCTGGAAAAGCACTGTGAAGCAGTATATAAGTCTAGAAGCGAATTGCTATAAGGGGCAAGAGAGAGGCCATGGACCTCCAGAGTTCCCATGAAATCCACGTGTTTATGGAAGTCCACTATATCTAGACCACATGGGCTCCTCTGCCTTCTGGGTGATGAGAGTTGGGGGGGGGGTCTCACCAGAGCCTGCCACCCATTGGTCACTCCCCAAGGAGGAAGCCATCCTTGCTTACCCATCATCCTCCCCCACAATGACATTGTCCCTCATCGTCCCCCACCACAGAGCTCACCATAGAACCAAGCCACGGCGATGGATTCCAGAAAGACCACGGCTATCACAGCTGGCCCCGTGGCGTATTCTTCAAAGAGTTTCACCACGTAGGCCCCTCCCTGGAAGGAAAGAAGGAAGGAAGAGAGGGAGAAGGAGCGTTGGAGAAACGAAAATGTGCAGTGTATTACAACCCCAAAAGAAGAAACGGCCCACGTGTGTGAAGACAAATAGGTTGGAATCACGCATCTTTTGTTTAATCTATCCAATTTATTTGCCACCCGTCCCCCAGTTGAGGCTGCCCTGAGCTGTTGAATACTTGTAATTGTTATTTATTTGGAAGGATCCTTAGTGGACTCGGAGCTGGGTGGTTTTGTTGTAGACGTTTCATCACCCAACTAGGTTACGTCTTCAGTGATAGAGGAGGAGGAGAGGAAGAAGTGGATGGAGCAAAGGGAGGAGGTGGAGGAGAGGATGAAGAGCTAGTGGAGGAGATGAAGATGATGGAGAAGGAGGAGGAGGAGATGATGTTGTAGAGGAAGAAGGAGGAGGAGGAGGAAAAGATGGAGGAGAGAAAGAAGGGATGGAAGAGGAGAGGAAGGAGGAAGAAGAGGAGGAGAAGAAGAAGAGGAGGAGAAGATGGAGAAGAGGAAGGGGAGGAAGAAAAGGACTGTGGGGTCCTTGGAGCTCTCTGAGCTTGTTTTTTTCTTTTTCTAACAGGCGTTTCATGACCCAACTAGCTAACATTATCAGCGTCACAGCAAATAATAACAAATAGTAAATCTTATTTATTTAGCATATGGTTTCTCTCCCACCCTCTCTCCTTCTGGTCTCTGCCTTGAGGACTAGCAGTGAACTTCTTTTTTTTTAAATCCAACATTTCTGTAGCTTTCCATTTCCCAACCCATTCCCGCCATCTCCCAAGCTCCTCCCTGCATCCCACCCTTGTCTAATCCCAGTCAGTAGCTCAGAGGACAGGAGACGCCACCCAATTCTGCTTGGGGGTGGAACTCTCATTGGGGGTGTACAGGTGGGCTCCCCTCCCTCTCCTCCCCCCTCCCTTCCAGGGGGGGTGCAGAGGGGCTACTTACAAAAGTCAGGGTGGACAGAGAGCCCAGGATGCAGGTCACAATCACCAGCAGCACAAACCATTCCCGTTTTTTGCCCCAGGTGTGTGGGAATTCATCCAGCACGCCCGTGATGACCCCCTCCAGGCCTGCAAACTGGAGAGAAAAAAATACCGAGAGTGGTCAAGGGGAAAAAAGAGAAGAAATATAGAAACTGTTGTGGTTAGCTGTGGTCCAGCTCCTGCCCCAAGGAATGTGCAGGTGGATGTTTCCCCCACATCCACATGCCGCAGGCCTGTTTTGCTCCCGATGGAATCTGCCGACGAAGCCTCCTCTGACCAAGGAAGCATGAGTGACAGGGAAGAGGGGAGTTTGGCAGACAGCCCAGGAGGAGATCAATCATCTGTATCATCCCTGGATTCTGAACAAGAATTAATGACACATCCACGCATGCGTAAAGTGATGCATAGGAGACAACAACTGAAGGATTATTACAAGAGAAAATGAGGCCAGCTGTGGTTGGGTGGAGCTGCTGTAATTAGTGCTACAGATAAAAGTGCAGCTTGGTGTTTTAGCCTCATGGCAGTTTATCTGATTCATTGTTTCGTCAAGATCGTGGTTTTTCTGCTGTTCAAGATTGTGTGTGGACTCTCTGGACTTTAGAATTGGACTCAATTTCCCAGTTATTGGGTGAGCAATTGGACTGCATTTCACCTGTGCCTTGTGTGTACCAAAAAATCCCTTTGACATTTAAAAAGGGAGCTATTTCTGTTTTTCTGTTTATAAAAACTTTTGGGTTTTCCTTTTATCATGTGGTGTGTGTCTTCCTGGACTAATTACCCTGTAATTACGGGCGGTTGAAACATGCCGGCAGAACAGAAACATAGAAGACTGATGGCAGAGAAAGACCTCCTGGTCCATCTAGCCTGCCCTTATGCTATTTCCTGTATTTTATCTTAGGATGGATCTATGTTTATCCCAGGCATGTTTAAGTTCAGTGACTGTGGATTCTTCCTTCCTTCCTTCCTTCCTTCCTTCCTTCCTTCCTTCCTTCCTTCCTTCCTTCCTTTCCCTTCCTTCCGCCCTCCCTCCCCTCCTTCCTCATTCATAGAAACATAGAAGATTGATGGCAGAAAAAGACCTCATGATCCATCTAGTCTGCCCTTATACTATTTTCTGTATTTATCTTAGGATGGATATATGTTTATCCCAGGCATATTTACATTCAGTTCCTGTGGATTTACCAACCAAGTCTGCTGGAAGTTTTTTCCAGAAGAAGAAGGACCAAAGGCAGGAATGATCTCCAGAAGTTGGGGCTGATCCATCGCTAGAGGCTTTCAAGAAGAGACTAGCCAGCCACAGTCGCTACCAGTTTAGGTGGGGTGTGAGCACACACGCAACACTTTTTTTAAAAAAAATATATTTTCTCCTTAAAAACATATATACATAACAACACAGCTATCTTCAATGAAAATCAATATACTTATATAAGCCATAGTAAAAAAAACACCTTAAATCTCATTTCCAATCATGAATTATTGTCTATCTAGTAGGAAAAAAACCTATGATTGGTTTTAGCTTAAAAAGCAATAGATTGAACAATTTGTCTTCATTTTTCAGTTGTAATAATCAAATTCTTAACCAATTCCATTTCAAACCTATTTCTAATCTAATTTTAAGTATATGTTCCTTATTTATTTAACGCTGCCTCCTTGTCTCTTTTTGTCATCCAGGTTCTCTCAATTATATTTCTCATTTGTTTATCTCTTTTACATTAAATTTACATTACATTAACTATTTAATAATAACAACAACAACAGAGTTGGAAGGGGCCTTGGAGGTCTACTAGTCCAACCCCCTGCTTAGGCAGGAAACCCTACACTAATTCAGACAGATGGTTCTTCAACTTCTTCTTTAAGACTTCCAGTGTTGGAACACTCATAATTTCTGGTGCAAGCTGTTTCACTGATCAATTGTTCTAACTGTCAGGAAATTTCTCTTTAGTTCTGTTCTGCCGGGCTCTCTGGTAGGAGCCTCCCGAAAATTCAAGGATACAAATTTCAGACACACACACGTTTGACAATTCAAAACAATGTTCTTTATCACAAAATTCAAAATAAACAAAGCACTGTTTTTGGTATTGCAAAGAGCACTCCTCCCAAAACAACCTGGTACTCTGTACAATTTCCTTTAAGCAGTCATTAAGTACTTAGCCCGCAGCTGGGGAGAAACTTCACGCCCCTTCTTCTTCCAACGAAGGGAGACACACACAGACGCTGCTCTGCTTTGGTTTCAAAGGCGTGAAAAAGCGACAAAGTCCAGCACACAAGATTCCTGACAAAACTGCAACAGATATTCTTCCACAATGGCCAAACCCACATGCTGCTATTTATAGGAGCAGCCCTAATTACTGGAGCCCCACCCAAACCCAGGTGGCCTCCCTTATTTCTTGTAATATGTTCTTACTTGGTCTCTTCTATGCATAATTCTGCGCTTGCATGGGTCCAACATGTCATCAGCTGAAGCTATAGAAGATAAGGAAGATTGACTGCCTTGGCTGTGTGCCAAGCCCTCCTCTGCCGAGTCACTCCCACCTTCTTCTTCGTCCGAGGAAGCTAAACTCTCAACTGATTCTGTCGGCAATAACACAGGCCTGTGACATGTTGAATTTTCCCCTGCATCAACCTCCCCAATCCCTGGGGGCAGGAGCTGGGCCAGAGCCAACCACAACAAGTTCTAAGTTGCTTCTCTTCTTGTTTAGTTTCTACCCATTGCTTCTTGTCCTGCCCTCAGGTGCTTTGGAGAATAGCCTGACTCCCTCTTCTTTGGGGCAACCCCTGAGATATTGAAAGATTGATATCAAGTCTCCCCTGGTCTTTTTCATTAAACTAGCCATGCCCAGTTCCTGCAACCGTTCTTCAGATTCTTTAGCCGCTCATCCTCTTTGTCGCTCTTCTCTGCACTTTTTCTAGAGTCTCAGCATCCTTTTTGTATCGTGGCAACCAAAACTGAATGGCATATTCCAAGTGTGGCCTTACTAAGCCCTTATAAAGTGGCATTAAAATTTCACGGCTAGCTATTGGGTCACGCCCTCCCACTATTTAAGGGCGAGTCATGCTCCTCCTTGTTGCAGAAGACAATGTCATTCATTTCGGAATCATCTCATCTTGATTTTTGAATTCAGTTTGTGTTCCAAAAGAGCCTTTCTGAGCTTTGCTAACAAGCTTCGGTCTTCCGGTTACTTTCTGAAAATTACACCTTGGAACTCGGGCTGCAGCTGGTTATTTGTGTGCATCTGATGATTGGGGCTTGGCATTCAGACAGAACAGCGACTTTCTTGGACTCTCCCTGCCCTGCCAAAGACCCTCTCTGTCAAAACAGGACACCCCCCCTGTGCTCACCGTGCTGTCCAGTCCGAGGGTGATCAACATCAGGAAGAAGACGATGGCGAAGAAAGTGGACGCCGGCATGTTAGCGATGGCTTCGGCGTAGGTGATGAAGAGGAGGCTGGGCCCTGTTGGGTCACCAGAGAGAGAAAGGAGTCAGGTCTGCTCCCCCTTGGGGGTCTTGGAGAAGCCCCCCTCCTCTCCCCTACCTCCTCCCTCCTCCTTTTCCTATCTTGTTCAACCAAATTAAGAATGGGATGTTCAAGATAATGAGGAAGGAAGGAAAGAAAGAAAGAAAGAAAAAAGAAAACAAAGAAGAAAGGAAGGAAGGAAAGAAAGAAAGAAAACAGGGAAGGAAGGAAGGAAAGAAAGGAAAGAAGAAAGGAAGGAAGGAAAGAAAACAGGAAAAAAGAAAGGAAGGAAGGAAGGAAAAAAAGAAAAAAGAAAGGAAGGAATGAAAGTAGGAAGGAAGCAGGAAATAAGGAAGGAAGGAAGGGAGGGAGGGAGGAATGGAGGGAGGGAGGAAATAAGGAAGGAAGGAAATAAGGAAGGAAGGAAGGAAAGAAAGGAAAGAAGAAAAAAAGGAAGGCAGGAAAAAAAGAAAAAAGAAAGGAAGGAATGAAAGTAGGAAGGAAGCAGGAAATAAGGAAGGAAGGAAGGGAGGGAGGAATGGAGGGAGGAAGGAAATAAGGAAGGAAGGAAATAAGGAAGAGAGGGAGTGAGTGAGGAAATAAGTAAGTAAGGAAATAAGGAAGGAAAGAAAAGAGGGGAGGGGAAAGGGAGGTCAGCAGGAAGAAGAAAAAAAGGAAAAACATGAAAGAAACCAAAAGAAGGAAAAAGAGAAGAACAAATAATACAAATGGAAGGAAGGAAGGGAAAGGGGGAGGGGGGATAACAGAAAGAAGGAAAAAAGGAAAAGAGAAGTAACACAAGATGGAAAAAAGAAAGGAAGGAAGGTGAGGGCAGCAAAAAGAAGGAAAAGAATGGAAGAAGACAAAAGGGAAAAGGAAGAGAAGAGCAAATAATACAGAATGGAAGGGAGGATGGAGGAATGGAGTGATGGAGGAAGGAAGGAAGGAAGGAAGGAAGGAAGGAAATGGCAATCCACTTTACAACTTCTAACCTTCATCATATCCAGAAAAAAAAGTGTTGCAATAAGACACTGTTGTGCAAATAACCTGACTTTAATTTAGTTCTCCCTTATATAAATAAAAAGCGGCATTTTTAATTGTTCTCAGGGCTAACCAGGCTCTAAAACCACGATGCAACTACCTATTCCTCCATCTTTATTCATATTATTTTTCATTTATTTTAAGCAGCCTTGATCCAGTTCCCAGGATGGCTGAGATCCTCAAGCTACAATAAACAATTAAGCACAATAAAATCTCAACTGGCTGTGCTTGGAAGCCCAGCTGACGCAATTCGTAATCAGCCAAAGGTTTTGGGATGCCAAGCCCCGCTTCAAGAACACGTCGGTCTGGTCCAGCAGCTATGACCAGGGATGGTGGACAGTGTGTTCATAGGTCGCACCGTTGCCAGATCACACAAGCGTCTAGCCAAGACGTTTGGCAGGAAGACCCTGCAGGCGCCTTCAAGGAGGGAAGGACTGCAGCCAACTTTGGAGGAAGGCTGGGTTCAATCAACGGATCAGAAGGGGCCTTAGAGGTCTTGCAGTCCAGCCCCCTGCTTTGGCCACGGCGAGGGGGACGCTTGCCCGAGTCCACCTGGTGCACCAGTTGGTCAGAGAGTGTTTGCTCACAGTCACTCACGCCCTTATTACCTTGAGGTTTGACTACTGCAGTGTTTCCCAACCGTGGCAACTTGAAGATATTTGGACTTCAACTCCCAGAATTGCCCAGCCAGCATTCGCTGGCTGGGGACTTCTGGAAGTTGAAGTCCAAATATGTTCAAGTTGCCCAGGTTGGGAAACACTGGACTACTGCAATGCTCTCTACATGGGGCGGCCTCTGAAGAGCGTTCGGAAACTTCAAATCGTGCAGAATGCAGCCGCGCGAGCTGTTTTGGGCCTCCCAAGACATGCCCATATCTCGTCATCGCTCCGCGGAGTGCATTGGCTGCCGATCTGTTTCCGGTCACATTTCAAAGTGTTGGTTATGACCTATAAAGCCCTACATGGCATAGGACAAGACTATCTCTGAGACCGCCTTCTGCCGCACGAATTCCAGCGACCGGTGAGGTCCCACAGAGGTGGTCTCCTTAGGGTCCTTTCAGCCAAACAATGTTGGCTGGCGGGACTTAGGGGAAGAGCCTTCACTGTGGTGGCCCCAACTCTCGGGAATCAACTACCCCCAGATATTCACACTGCTCCCACCCTCCTTGCCTTCCGAAAAAGCCTAAAAACTCATCTTTGTCACCAGGCCTGGGGCTAATGGATCTTCCCCCTGACCAATGATTGTTGAGTGAATGTTAATGGACTTTTTTTTAAACCAGAATTTTAAGGATTGCTTTTTTTTTTTTAAAGAAATATTTTTATTGAACATATACATTAAAAACAGGGTACAGAAAAGCAAAAGGGATATTTATAATATACATTCTAATATTTATAATTTACTTGTATAGTACACATAGATGGGGAGGGAGAGAAGAAGAAAGGTAGGGGCTTGGGGAAGAAGGGAGAGAGATATAGGGGGAAGAGGGATAGGAGATTGGAGCAAAAGAGGAGTAGTAAGAAGAGAAGGCCAGCATTAGAGTTGGGGCTTTCATGCTTTGCGGCCTGTATTTTAAGCGTAGGTGGTGTAGATTTCCCTAAGGTTTTCTCCATAAGCTTTTGATGTAATTGTTAGTGCCAATACATATCAGTGATTTAAGGGTTTGTTTTCTTTGTAGTTTAAAATTCGTGTCAATCGATGTTTACAGTTTGTCGTTTCAATTTAATGTTATGATTTGTGATGTAGTTTGCTAGTTTTTCAAGTTGTTTTTGTTGGATATTTTTCTTGATGAATAATTTTTAAGTAATTTCTTTTTTTTAACCAAAGGTACCATTTGTCCCATGCTTTGTAGAAATCTGTCTCATCCTTGTTTTGCAATTCCATTGTGAGCTTGGACATTTCTGCACATTCCATTATTTTAATCAGAAGTGATAGAACGGTTGGGGTTTTTTCTTGTTTCCAGAATTGTGCATATAAAATCCTTGCGGCTGTAATAATATGAATTATAATATATCTGTTTTCTTTACTAAAGTTTTGTCTTATGATTCCTAATAAAAATAGTTCGGGTTTTGCATGGATGCTCTGGGAAGTAATTTGTTCTAGCATAGTTCTGATTTTATACCAATATTTTTGGGTGGTTTCACATGTCCACCAGATGTGGTAGTATGTACCTGGTTTTTCCCTGCACTTCCAACATAGTGGTGATAGATTTGGATACATTTTTGCGAGCCTGGCAGGTGGCAGGTGCCATCTGTAGAACATTTTGTAATGATTTTCCTTATATGAAGTTGCCATTGTTAGTTTATAGTTAACAGTCCAAATTTTTTCCCATTCGTTTAAATAAATTGTGTACCCAAAATTTTGTGACCACGCTATCATAGTTCCTTTAACCATTTCTTCTACAGTATCATGTTGGAGGAGGATATTGTATATGTTTGATATTTGTTTTTTGGGGGGGGCAAAAATTATCTTATCAAGGAGATTATTTTTTTGAAAGCCTAATTTGTTTTTATCTTCATTATATTTTGATTTAATTTGTAGGTAGTGTAACCAATCCACTTTAATACCTTTTTCCATGAGTTTTTGTTTAGGGATTAGATCATTACAGTGGTCCCTCGACTTGCGCGTTCTCGATTAGCGCGAAACGCTGCAACGCGGTTTTTCAAAAAATATTATTTAAAAAAATAAAATATTAAAAAATAAATTTTTTTTAATTCTGTTCCCTGAATGGAGACCGCCGGCCGCTCAATCGGGCCGGCAGGGAACAGAATGGAGCGTTCCGCGGCGGGGCTGGGGGAGCCGAGCCCAGCCCCGTGACATTCGCTTTCCTGCCACCCGATTGAGCGGCCGGCGGTCTCCATTCAGGGAACAGAATGGAGCCTTCCGCGGCGGGGCTGGTAGGAGGGGAGCCGAGGGGATAAACGAGCCCAGCCCCGTGGGATTCGCCTTCCTCCCGCTTGCAGCCGAATGATCGTGGGCTCCTTCGCAACCTCAGAGAGCTTCCTGGTTTTCGTGAGCTTTCATGCCCAGGAAGCTCTCCGAGGTTGCGAAGGTTACATCTTCCGCTGCCAGCCAGGCCATGCTGGCGGCAGCGGAACAATCGCTGGCTGTCAACTTTTCTTTTTAAAACTGGGCAGGAGCTGACTTGCCTCCCCAGTGCTAAAAAGAAAAGTTGACAGCCAGCGCTGCGAAACCGCCGAAACCGGAAGGGGCGAGGTGGGGGAGAACGGGAGGCTCAGCATTCCGTCAGCCGCAGCGCTGGCTGTCAACTTTTCTTTTTAAAACTGGGCAGGAGCTGACTTGCCTCCCCAGTGCTAAAAAGAAAAGTTGACAGCCAGCGCTGCGACTGACGGAATGCTGAGCCTCCCATTCTCCCCCACCTCGCCCCTTCCGGTTTCGGCGTTCGGCAACGGAGTCCGGCGCTGGGGCCATGCAGGGCCGCTCATCCAGGGGGGCGTGGACTGGCAAGCGGCAAGCGGCAAGTGATCTGGCGGGAAGACCAAGGGAAGGTTCCTTCAGCCGCCCAACACCTGATCCGCTCCGCAGCGCGGCAGCAGCGAGGAGCCGAAGATGGGGTTCCCCCTTTGCCTTTACCCCATCTTCGGCTCCTCGCTGCTTCCGCGCTGCGGAGCAGATCAGCTGTTGGGCGGCTGAAGGAATCTTCCCTTGGTCTTCCCCGCCGCCCACACGCAAACTCCACCATCTGCGCATGTGCGGCCATGAAAAAAATGGCGCACATGCGCAGATGGTGGTTTTACTTCCGCATCCAGTATAACGCGGAAATCGGTTAGCGCGGGAGGTCTTGGAACGTAACCCCCGCGCTAATCGAGAGATCACTGTATTTTCATTTAACAGTTGGTCATATGTTATAATTTTGTCAGGGGTTAATACATTCGGGTATATAATTGCTTCTGTTGGGGATATCCATTTTGGGATACAGAGGTAATGGTTTTTTTTAATGAAGTGCCAGGTGTTAATTAAGGTTTTTCGTATGTAGTGTGATCTGAAGTATGTTGGTATTTTACCTGTGTCTGCCGTTAGAAACTTATGCCACCCGGATTGAAGGTCATAGCCTTCAAGTGTTAATATTCTAAAATTTTTAAGTGTTATCCATTCTTTCAGTAAATTTGCAATTGAGGCATGGTAATATAGTTCCATGTTTGGTAACCCGAATCCACCTCTTGACCTATGGTGGTGTAGGTCTTTAAGTTTTATTCTGGCCTTTTTTTTTGTCCATATAAATTTGTGAATTTTTTTGTATAAGTTTTTGAAAAAAATCCTGTTTAATTTAATGGGTGCAGTTTGAAAAAGGTATAAAAATCTAGGAAGTATATTACTTTTAATTACAGCAATTTTCCCCATTATAGAAAGTGGGAGTTTCGACCATCTGCAAAAATCTTTGTCCATTTCATTGATTAGTTTATCGTAGTTGTCTTTCTTAATAGTGCTGCAATTTGCGGTAATCCATAGTCCTAGGTATTTAACTTTTTTGGCGGTTTTAATTTTAGCAAGTTCCTCTATTTTCAATATCTGCTGTTTTGTCATATTTTTTGTTATCATTTTTGTTTTTTCCCTGTTAATTTTTAATCCAGCAATCTCTCCAAATTTATTTATTTCATTAATTAGAATAGGTGCAGATTTTAAAGGGTCTTGTACAATGAACACCATGTCATCAGCAAATGCTTGAAGTTTACAGTGTTCGCTTTTAATTTTTAATCCTTGGATTTCCTTGTTGTGTCTTATTTTATTTAGTAGAACTTCTAGAGCGAAAATGAAGATCAGGGGGGCTGTCTCACTCCTTTTTTTATGTTTATTGTTTCTGTCATATCATTGTTTATCAGTATTTTAGCTATTTGTATTGAGTATATAGTTTTAATGAGTTCTGTAAATTTATTACCAAGTTGCATTGACACCATTTGTGTTGTGAAAAATTGCCAGTAAAAACTATCGAAGGCTTTCTGTAAATCTACGAATAAGAATGCTACTGGTTTATCTATATTTTTATCGTAATATTCTAAAGAGTCCAAAATAATCCTTGTGTTTGTTGCTATGTTTCTTGCTGGAAGGAAGCCATTTTGGTCTGTATGTATTCTAACAGTTAGTATTCGTTTGAATCTTTCAGCTATGATAGATGGAAAGATTTTATAGTCTGAGTTAAGCAGGGATATTGGGCGATAATTTTGGATGTAAGCTCTGTTTTGTGTATCTTTAGGTATTAAGGTTATGTAAGCCTCATTCCAAGAGGATGGGAGTTTTGAACCTTCAAAGATTTCATTAAAAAGAGGTAACATTATAGGTTCCAGGATTTCTTGAAATTGTTTGTAGAATTCGGCAGGTATACCGTCTGTACCCGGGGTTTTATTATTTTTTTGTTTCGTAATTGCATTAATTAGTTCTATTGATGTTATTTTGTCATTTAGCATATCCTGATCTTCCTTATTTATTTTTTCTGTATTTTCTAGGGTCTCGAATAGTTTATTTATTAGTTGTTCATTTACGTCATCTTTTTTATACAATTCCTCAAAGAAGGATTTAATTATTTGTTTTTTATCGCTAAGTGTTGTTTTTAGAACACCTGTATGATCATATATTGCCTCTATAATTTTATCTGCTTTTTGATGAGCGAGTTTTGAGGCTAACCATCGCCCGGGTTTGTTTGCAAATTCAAAGTGTTTTTGTTTGGCAATCCTTAATTTATGTGAGAGTTCTTCTTGAGTTTGTAGGTTTATGTAGTGTTTTGTAATATTCAGTTCTCCTAAAGTTTCGGTATTGTCTGGTTTTGTTTGTAGGATTTTTTCAAGGTTCTGAAGTTTTATTTTTAGTGTGGATAGGCTGTTTTGTTTCTGTTTTTTCTTTTTTCTTTGGTATGCAATATAGGTTCCTCGCACATAGGCTTTCATTGTGTCCCATAAGTTTTGTGTGGAAGTGTTGCCATCATTGTTACTTTGGAGAAACTCACCCAATTGTTGTTTTAACATTTTTTGAAAGTTTTCTTCTTTAAATATTGTTTGGTTCATAGTCCATCGTCTTGAATGGTTATTAGTTGAATCTCTCCATTTTAACAATATGGGGTTATGATCTGCCCAGGAGTTTGGAAGTATTTGTATGTCTGTTACTTCATTGATAAATTCTAAATCAGCCCAGGCCATATCAATGCGGGACCATGACTTGTGAGGAAAAGAGAAAAAAGTGTATTGTCTATTGTTTGGATTAAAGTGATGCCATATGTCTTTTAGCGCTAATTCAGTTGTAAGTTGTTCAAAAGTTGTCGGTAGTTGTTTTCTCTTTTTCATTTGCTTAGTGCTTTTATGATCCTTTTTCCTGTCTAATATTGCATTGAAGTCGCCTGTTATTATTATATTTGTTAAGTTTAATTCCG
The DNA here is from genome assembly GCF_031021105.1 of Erythrolamprus reginae. Classification (NCBI taxonomy): domain Eukaryota; kingdom Metazoa; phylum Chordata; class Lepidosauria; order Squamata; family Dipsadidae; genus Erythrolamprus; species Erythrolamprus reginae. Next base: position 423,471,990 of record NC_091950.1, on the reverse strand, counting down.
TGATTTTTTGATGTAGCTTTGCATAAAAAGTGGATTGATTTATTGTGGGAGCATAGATTGCGATTATATGTATTTTTTTTGTTCCTGATGTAATTTGTACTATTAATATCTGTCCGTTGTCGTCTGTGTAAATTAGTTTAGGGTTAAGTTTAGGTTTAATGTATAGTACTACTCCTCTTTTCTTGACTTCAGCAAGGGATGAGAAGATTTCTCCAAGCTTGGGATGGTTTAAGATTAATTGGTCTTGTTTTTTTACATGCGTTTCTTGGAGACAGATTATATCTGCTTTTTGTTGTTCAATTTTGTAGAATGTTTTTTTCCTTTTACTAGGAGAGTTGAGGCCGTTGATATTGATAGAGAATAGTCTTATTTCATTATTCGGTAAGGGTTTTTTGTGATGTAAGTTAGCTTGCTGGTTCTCTTCTTTTCTCCTTTCTCGCCTCCGCTTGAGATCTTGTTGTTGGGCCGTCTCTGCCATATTCTTCCGTTAATTTAAGTCCAGTTTCCTTATCTGTGAGAGTGTCTTCAGAGCTGATTTCATCCAGGCTAGATTTATCTTTTGATTCTTGCTCCCTAATACATTCCTCATCTACCTTTTTGATGACTTGATCGTAAAAGTCTCTTGCATCTTCTGTCGAAGTTATTTTGTATTTTTTGTCAATTAAGGAGATAAGCATGCCCTCAGGTGTCAGCCATCTAAATGGTATCTTGTTTCTGTTGAGTTTATTAGCTAGGGTTTGATAGGGTTTCTGCTTTTCATGCACTCGTCTAGGAACTTGACGAAGGACTATGATCTCTTTTCCTTTATATGATGGAGGATTTTCCTTTGACATATTGTAGATTTCGTCTCTTATAGTACGCTTTGTGAATCTAATATGTACTTCCCTAGGTAGACGATTTCTTTTTGCATAGCTTGTCGATAGTCTGTAAATTTCATCCATTTGTTGGTACATTTCCTGTGGCGTTTTATTTGTGATGGGTGCAAGAATTTCTGACATGATCTGGGGCAGGTTTTCTTCACTTGATTCGCTAATATTCTGAAACCTCAAGAAGAATGCTGATTTTTCAAGCTCAAGATTTAAAATGGCCTCTTCCAGATTTTTATTAATATATTCTGTTCTACTTTCTGCGTATTGTAATCTGGTTTCCATTCTATCATTTAGTTCCTCAATTTTTTTAATTTTTTCATCATTCTGTGTGAGTGTTCCATGCATCATCGCTATCTTCTCATCAAGCTGTCCAACACGATCGTCAATTTTCTTAATATCTTCTTTGATATCTTCCTTCATTGCACCCATATTTCCCATTATTAATTCATTCCTTAGGGTCCTTTCAGCCAAACAATGTTGGCTGGCGGGACTTAGGGGAAGAGCCTTCACTGTGGTGGCCCCAACCCTCGGGAATCAACTACCCCCAGATATTTGCACTGCTCCCACCCTCCTTGCCTTCCGAAAAAGCCTAAAAACTCATCTTTGTCACCAGGCCTGGGGCTAATGGATCTTCCCCCTGACCAATGATTGTTGAGTGAATGTTAATGGACTTTTTTTAAAACCAGAATTTTAAGGATTGCTTTTTTTTATGTGTTCTGCCGGGCTCTATGGTATGAGTCTCCCAAAAATTCAAGGGTACAAATTTCAGACACACACACACTTGAAAGTTCAAAAACAATGTTCTTTATCACAAAAATTCAAAAGAAACCAAACACCCTTTTTGTCTTGCAAAGAGCACTCGTCCCAAAACAACCTGGTAGTCTGTACAATCCCCTTAATCAATCCTTAAGTACTTAGCTAGCAGCTGTGAAGAAACGTCACAGCCCTCCTTCTTCCACGAAGTGAGACCCCCACACTTTGCTCTGCTTTGGTTTCAAAGTCATGAAAAATCAACAAAGTCTGGAAACAGCAAGGCACGGTCCTGAAGAACAACGATTAGATAATCTTCCACAATGGCCAAGCCAACACGCTGCTATTTATATCAGCAGCTCTACTTACTGGAGCCCCACCCAAACACAGATGGCCTGTCTTATCTCCTGTAATATGTCCTCAATTGGTCTGTTCTATCCATAAGTCTGTGCCTGCGTGGGTCTAAAACTTTTGCATCCGAATTGACCGAAGATAATGGAGATTGGCTTCCTGGGCTGTGTGCCAAGCCCCTCTGTTCCAAGTCAACCCCACCTTCTTCTTCGTCCGAGGAAACTGCACTCCCTGACTCTGTCGGCAGTAAAACAGGACTATGACATGTTGATGTTTCCCCTGCATCTGCCTCCACATTCCCTGGGGCAGGAGCTGGGTCAGAGCCAACCACAACATTATGTATATTAATTGGATGTTTTATTATTGTTCTTGTATATGTTGTGAGCCACTCCGAATCCTTGGAGAGGGGCGGCATACAAATCCAGTTAAACTGGATGGGCTGCTGCTCCCGTGGAGGGGGGGACCCAGTGGGGGTAGTAGGTTTATGCACTATTTAGTGAATACTTAATAGTTTCTTTATTTTCCTTCCTTCTCTACTACGTTAGGATGAACCTTAATTACTTTTAAAATAAGAAATAATTAAATTGTATGTTTTTACCCATAAACTCTTTAATCATTTTCATCATTATGTAGAACTGAACTTTGATAGCCATTTTTAAAAGTTGAGCTACTTGCCTAATCTGTTATCCTACTGAACCTTGTGGGTTCAGCACAAAACCTTAAAATGTGACTGTGCTCCTCAACAAATAATGTCGTCTGTCATTTGTCCTTTTTGTGGCTATTCAAATAATGGGACTTAAACAACAGAAAAAGAGTCCAAGCACCTGTTTGAAAACTTATCTTGGTCGGTAAGCAACTCCCACTTGGTCACATGACATTTAAGTCCCCCAGTCACATGATTGTCAAGCCACTCCCACCTGATCACGTGATTGTCAAGCCATTCCCACCTGGTCACATGATTGTCAAGCCACTGTAATTAGTGCTACAGATAAAAAGAGCAGCATGCTGATTTAGCCCCATGGAAGTTTATCTGATTCATAGTTTCGTCAAGATTGTGGTTTTGCTGTTTCCCTGTTCAAGACTGTGTGTGGACTTTCTGGACTTGAGAATTGGACTCAATTTCCCAGTTATTGGGTGAGCAATTGGACTGCATTTAACCTGTGCCTTGTGTGTACCAGAAAATCCCTTGGACATTTAAAAAGGGAGTTTGTTCTGCTTTTCTGTTGATAAAGACTTTTGGTTTTCCTTCTATCGTGTGGTGTGTGTCTTTTTGGACTAATTACCCTGTAATTACGGGCGGTTGGGACACGCCGGCAGGATAGATAGATAGATAGATAGATAGATAGATAGATAGATAGATAGACAGACAGACAGACAGAGAGAGAAAGATGAAGAAAGAAAGAAAGAAAGAAAGAGATTTGTATGCCACCGCTCTCTGAGGATAGATAGATAGAGAGAGAGAGAGAGAGAGAGAGAGAGAAAGAGAAAGAGAAAGAGAGAGAGAGAGAGAGATAAGCAAGCAAACAAACAAATGCCCAACCTTGGACAAATGGAAGACTTGTGGAAGCTCTGCTGGCTGGGGAATTCTGGGAGTTGAAGTCCACAAGTCTTCCATTTTGTCCAAGGTTGGACATTCCTGAGGTAAACCACGTGGGCCTTACCTGTATCTTTTGCGACTTCGGAGACCGGCAGATTTCTCATCTCTGCCATGTAGCCCAGGACTGTGAAGATGACGAATCCTGCCAGGAAACTCGTGAGGCAGTTGACGGCGCTGGTGATAAGGGCATCTCTGTAACGAGAAAGCCCCCCAAAAAATACCTCGTTCAGCATCATTCGCAGGGGCAACGAGGGCTTCTGCCAAACCCAAGGAGGAGCAGAAGGGAGATCGGACTAGCTGGGGATGTGAAATTGAGACTAGGACGCTGGGGATGAGCAGCAGAATAAAAAGAGTTTGAAGGGACCTTGGAGGTCATCTAGCCCAACCCCCTCGCCCTACATCATTTCTGAGAGATGGAGGACTTTTTGTCCTCAACGTACAAAAATTAATTGAAAGACATTTCAAAGTGACAACAGCACTGAAAACAAAACGTAGAAACTGTTGTGGTTAGCTCTGGCCCAGCTCCTGCCCCAAGGACTGTGGATGTGAGGGAGACATCCACATGCTGCAGGCCTGTTTTGCTCCCGGTGGAATCTGATGATGAAGGCTCCTCTGACCAAGAAGACATGAGTGAGGGGGAGGAGGAGAGTGTGGCAGGCAGCTCAGAAGGAGATCAATTCTCTAGCTCCTCCTTGGATTCAGAACAAGAGTTAATGATACAGCCACGCATGCAGAGAGCGATGCATAGGCAGCAACAACTGAGAGATTATTATCAAAGAAAATGAGGCCACCTGTGGTTGGGTGGGGCTGGGGTCATGAGTGAGGCTGCTATAAAGAGCAGCCTGTGGGTTTGGCCATTGTGGAGGATTATCTGATCGCTGTGTTTCGTGACTGTTTTGCTGACTTTGACCTTTTGTGTGCTGATTTTTCCCCGCTTTGAAACTAATCCAGAGCAAAGTGTGTTTCACATTGTGGAAGAAGAAGGACTGTGAATTGCCTCACAGCTGCAAGCTAAGTATCTCAGAACTGATAAGGGACTTGTAGAAATTACCAGTTTGGTTGGAGATGAGTGCTCTTTGCTATACCAAAAGAGGGCTTAGTTTATTTGCATTTTCGGTATAAAGAACATTGTTTTGAATTTTCAAACGTGTGTGTGTCTGAAATTTGTATCTGTGAATTTTCGGGAGGATTCTACCAGAGAGCTCAACAGAACAGAAACATAGAAGATTGAGGGCAGAAAAAGACCTCCTGGTCCATCTAGTCTGCCCTTATACTATTTCCTGTATTTTATCTTACAATGGATCTATGTTTATCCCAGGCATGTTTCAATTCAGTTCCTGTGGATTTACCAACCACGTCTGCTGGAAGTTTGTTCCAAGGATCTACTACTCTTTCAGTGAAATAATATTTTCTCACGTTGCTTTTGATCTTTCCCCCAACTAACTTCAGATTGTGTCCCCTTGTTCTTGGGTTCACTTTCCTATTAAAAACACTTCCCTCCTGAACCTTATTGAACCCTTGAACATATTTAAATGTTTCGATCATGTCCCCCCTTTCCCTTCTGTCCTCCAGACTCCACAGATTGAGTTAATTGGGTCTTTCCCAATCAGTTTTATGCTTAAGACCTTCCACCATTTTTGGAAAGTAACTTAGAACCGGTCCTCGCATTTATGACCACTGCCACCTCGCTGACACGATCGAAATTTGGACACCTGGCGACAGGCATGTGTTTATGATGGTCCACGATCACTGTTTGCGAAGTGAGTAGGTAGAAGCTGGGTTCACTTAATGACCGCACGATTCATTTAACAACAGGGTTGAAAATGCGTTGCAAACTTGGGCATGGCTTGTTCAGCCAGCATCTTGCTTAGCAGTGGTTCCAATCCTAATTCTAATGGTGGTTGTAAGTCAAGGACTAGGCTGAACATGGGGATGAAGGTGCAAGTTGTCTGTCTCTGAGAAAGAAAGGAAGGAAGAGAAGTAAAGAGGGAAAAGAAAGAGAGAAAGGAAGGAAGGAAAGAAGGAAGGAAGGAAAAGAAGGAGGGAAGAGGGAAATAAAGCAAGGAAAGAAGGAAGGAAGGGAGAGTGAAAGAATAAAAGAAAGAAAAAAGGAGGGAAGAGGGAAAGAAAAAGCAGGAAGAGAAGTAAAGAGGGAGAGTGAAAGAAAGAAAAGAAAGAAAGAAAGAAAGAAAAAGAAAGATGAATGAATGAATGAATGAAAATGAATGTATCTCTGGTCCTTCTGCAGAAGTTTTCCTTCTCTCCCCATCCCATCTTCCCCCCCTGAAAACTTCAATTTCCTTCTCTGAACGGGACTTACTGATAGCAGTTGTTGTGGAACTTGTTGTAGCTCGCAAAAGCCAGGAGGACCCCGAACCCGGGTCCAAGGGAGAAGAAGATCTGGGCCGCTGCGTCCACCCACACCTAAAGACACAAAGCGACACCGCTTAGCCCACCGACAGTCCGCGAAAAGAGGTGGAATCGCGGAAGGAAGGTCCCATCAGGCTTCGACCCATCCCGGAACCACCCCTCCTTTTCCTTTCCCGAGTCTGTGGAGAGGGGTGGCATATAAATCTAATAAATAATAATAATAATAATAATAATAATAATAATAATAATAATAATAATAATAATTATTATTATTATTATTTTCCCCGATTCACCCACAGATCCACTTTCCCGCTGCTATCCTGATTGGATAGGATTGGATTTGGGGATATTTTATTGGAGCACCGATACTTTTATTGGAGCTCACAAACCACATCTCCTTTTATTTTACTTCAAGAGCAAAACACACACACGAGCACATAACAGATGCAAACTTAATGTAAACCGCTCCAAACTCGACTGCAGCAAATAGGATTTTAGTAACCGAGTAGTTGATGCGTGGAACTCACTACCAGACTCCGTAGTATCATCTCTTAACCCCCAAAACTTTACCCTTAGACTATCCACTGTTGACCTTACCCAATTCGCCTTAATATGAATAATATGTATAATAATATGTATAATTACCGTTCAATAAAAAAACAACTTTTTGTACGAACGCTTAACTTGCAGTATCTATTATAGCATTTGTATGAATGAAATTATTCTTTATAAACAGTATATTTGGTAAGTTTTTACTTTGTTTTCCTTTATATGCACAATTTGTATGACTTTTGAGGGTATCCTGTAGCTTAAAAAGTTGGTAAAAACTTACCAAATACAGTGATACCTCGTCTTACAAACGCCTTGTCATACAAACCCACCGCTGCTACTGGGATGCCCCGCCTCTGGACTTCCGTTGCCAGCGAAGCACCCGTTTTTGCACTGCTGGGATTCCCCTGAGGCTCCCCTCCATGGGAAACACCACCTCCGGACTTCTGTTGCCAGCTAAGCGCTCGTTTTTCGGATGCTGGGATCCCCCTGAAGCATCACAAAAACACGGAAGTCCGGAGGTGGGGTTGCCCATGGAGGGGAGCCTCAGGGGAATCTCAGCAGCGCAAAAACGGGCACGTCGGCTGGCAAAAGGGGGGAATTTTGGGCTTGCACGCATTAATCGCTTTTCCATTGATTCTATGGGAAACATTGTTTCGTCTTTCGAACTTTTCACCTTACAAACCTCGTCCCGGAAACAATTAAGTTTGTAAGACAAGGTATCACTGTATACTGTTTACAAACAATAATTTCATTCATACACAGGCTATAATGGTTACTGCAAGTTAAATTGTGTTCATACAAATAGTTGTTTTTTTATTGAATGGGGATAGACAAAAACTGGTAATTTTTGCATCCAGAGGTCAAAATTTAGTTGAAAACAAATCACAGATTTAAAACAACGAAATGGCTGTTCTCCAGTAATAACAGTGTCCAACTTTGGAAATGTTGAGATTTGTAGACTTCAACTCCCCGAATGACCAACTGGGGAATTCTGAAAATTCATCTCAGTTATTTCAATTACATCTCCACCCCATGTCCAATCAACGAAGCAGTGGAAGTGACTGGAGGCTGTTGGGGCCTGGATGGGTGTCAACAGACTCAAGCTCAACCCGGATAAGACGAAGTGGCTGTGGGTCTTACCTCCCAAGGACAATTCCATCTGTCCGTCCATCACCCTGGTGGGGGAATTATTGACCCCCTCAGAGAGGGTCCACAACTTGGGCGTCCTCCTCGATCCACAGCTCACATTAGAGAACCATCTTTCAGCTGTGGCGAGGGGGGCGTTTGCCCAGGTTTGCCTGGTGCACCAGTTGCGGCCCTATCTGGACCGGGACTCACTGCTCACAGTCACTCACGCCCTCATCACCTTGAGGTTCGACTACTGTAACGCTCTCTACATGGGGCTACCTTTGAAAAGTGTTCGGAAACTTCAGATCGTGCAGAATGCAGCTGCAAGAGCAATCATGGGCTTCCCTAAATATGCCCATGTCACACCAACACTCCGCAGTCTGCATTGGTTGCCGATCAATTTCCGGTCACAATTCAAAGTGTTGGTTATCACCTATAAAGCCCTTCATGGCATCGGACCAGAATATCTCCGAGACCACCTTCTGCTGCACGAATCCCAGCGACCGATTAGGTCCCACAGAGTGGGGCTTCTCTGGGTCCCGTCAACTAAACAATGTTGGTTGGCAGGCCCCAGGGGAAGAGCCTTCTGTGTGGTGGCCCCGACTCTCTGGAACCAGCTCCCCCCAGAGATTAGAACTGCCCCTACCCTCCTTACCTTTCGTAAACTCCTTAAAACCCAGCTTTGTCGTCAGGCATGGGGGAAATGAGATATCTCCCCCAGGCCTATATAATTCATGTATTGTATGTTTGTAGGTATGTCTGCTTAAAAATGGGGTTTTTTAGGGGTTTATTTTCTTTGTAAAGTTGGAGTTCGTGTCGATCGATGTTTACAGTTTGAATTATATATATTGGCACTAAAAACTACATTCAAAACATATCGATAAAGCCTTAGGGTAAAACACACCAACTACGAGCTCAAACTACAGGCCGCAAATCATGAAAGACCCAGCTCTAACGCTGGTTTTCGCTTCTCTATCCCCCCCTCCTTCTTTTCCCTATCCCCCTTCCTTCTATATCTACTTCCCTCCCTTCACAACCCCCTTCTCCCACTCCCCAATTACTACATAAGTAGAGTGTAAAAAATGTACAATATGCATATCTCTTTTGTCTTTCTGTATTTGGTTTTTATTGTATATATTTAATAAATTTAAAAATAAAATTAAAAAAAATGGGTTTTTTTAACTATTTAAAATTTTAAATTGTAAATTATTAGATTTGTCATGAACTGTTTTATTGTGTTGTGAGCCACCCCAAGTCTACAGAGAGGGGCGTCATAGAAATCTAATAAATAAATAAATTGAAGTCCCCAAGTCTTAAAAATTCCTAAAGTTGGATACCCCTAGTGAAACCTCTCTTGCTCGAAGCAAAGGGTTGGACTAGATGACCTCCGAGTCCCTTCTATGCTGTTATTCTCCCTCTGGGCTGGTCCAGGAGCAAACTGGGACTTTGTGGCCAGACTGAGAGTGACCGATTACGATCTGCTCCTTCCTCACTTCAGAAACAGCCAGCACAATAGCCAAGATTTTTTTTATTACTTTTAGGATGTCACTTGGGCCTTATTTGCAGCTGCGCTTTTGATCAAATAACATGCCTGTTTTCATTTCCTCTTCAACTCCCCCTATCAGCCCTCCGACTGGCGAATATTAGAATATCTAATCTTTCTGGTGCCTGAATTTATTACTTAAAGTGAGTGCTTGGATCTTTCGTCTGCGCGAAAATTTTTATAACTCATCGTAGGAAAGGGCACATCAAACCTCAGAGATTTTGTGATTATATATATATATATTTTTAAGGCAGGTGGAGGCACAGATAAATCCGATAAAGCTGATTTTAGTTCTGCTGATACAGTTTTGCAGAGGAATCATTGAGTCTGTCAACTGCACTTCTATAACTGCCTGGTTCGGTTCTGCAACCCAACAAGACCGACACAGACTTCAGAGGATAATCTTTTATGTACATAATCTTTTCAGGGATAATCTTTTCACTGTACATAATTTTCTTTTATGTGCACCGAGAGAGCATCTGCACCAAAGACAAATTCCTTGTGTGTCCAATCACACTTGGCCAATAAAGAATTCTATTCTATTCTGTCCTGTCCTGTCCTGTCCTATCCTATCCTATCCTATTCCATTCTATTCTTTCACTCCATTATTCTGTTCTGTTCTGTTTTGTTCCTATTCCACTCTACTCCATTCCATTCTGTTCTATTCTACCAAAGAAAAAGAGTGATTTCTTAACTGATAAATTGCCCAGTATATATGGTTTTTTAAAAGGTTTTTATTAAGGTTGTAGATTGATCAGCCCAGGTAAGAAATGTCCCAGAGTCTTTTGGGAATTGAGGGGAAATATAAATTAAATTAAATTGAATTGAATTGAATTGAATTGAATTGAACTGAACTGAATTGAATTGAATTAATTAATAAAATGTGTTGACACACTAATAAAGGAGGGGAATATTATACAGGTAGTCTTCCACATACAACAATTCATTTAATGACCATTTAAAGTGAAAAAAGTGACCAAGGTTTCTTTTCACACATTATTATTATTATTATTATTGTTGTTGTTGTTGTTGTTATTATATAACAACAACAACAACAATAATAATAATAATAATAATAATAATAATAATAATAATAATATGAGAATTTCCAATGCAATTCCTGACAAACATTGGCACTGCTATCAAACAAAATGAAATTCAATGGTTGAAAAAGGTTCTATATTTAGGCAAGAAAAACAAAATGCACAGGTACAGTATATGTGGTACCTGGCTCAATAGTAGTAACTGTGAGAAGGATCTTGGAGTCCTAGTGGACAACCATTTAAATCTGAGCTAGCCGTGTGCAGCAGCTGCCAATAAAGCCAACACAGTTCTAGGCTGCATCAACAGAGGGAGAGAATCAAGATCATGTGAAGGGTTAATACCAGTTTATAAGGCCCTGGTAAGGTCACACTTGGAATATTTTGGTCATCACGATACAAAAGGGTGTTGAGACTCTAGAAAGAGTGCAGAGAAGAGCGATCAAGAGGATTAGGAGACTGGAGACTAAATATACGAAGAATTGTTGCAGGAACTGGGCATGGCTAGTTGAATGAAAAGAAGGACCAGGGAAGACACGATAGCAGTCTTCCAGTATCTCAGGGGTTGCCCCAAAGAAGAGGGAGTCAAGCTATTTTCCAAAGCACCTGAGGGTAGAACAAGAAGCAATGGGTGGAAAATAAATAAAGAGAGAAGTAACTTAGAACTAAGGAGAAAATTCCTGACAGTTAGAACAATTAATCCCTGGAACAGCTTGCCTCCAGAAGTTGTGACTGCTCCAGTATTGGAAGTTTTTAAGAAGATGTTGGATAAGAAGATCTACTGTAATGCTCTCTACATGGGGCTACCTTTGAAGAATGTTCGGAAACTTCAGATCGTGCAGAATGCAGCTGCGAGAGCAGTCATGGGCTTCCGTACGTATGCCCATGTTACACCAACACTCCGCAGTCTGCACTGGTTGCCGATCGGTTTCCGGTCACAATTCAAAGTGTTGGTTATGACCTATAAAGCCCTACATGGCATCAGACCAGAATGTCTCCGGGACCACCTTCTGCCGCACGAATCCCAGCGACCGGTTAGGTCCCACAGAATGGGCCTTCTCCGGGTCCCGTCAATGAAACAATGTCGTCTGGCAATGACCCAGGGGAAGAGCCTTCTGTGTGGCGGCCCCGACCCTCTGGAACCAGCTCCCCCCAGAGATTAGGATTGCCCCCACCCTCCTTGCCTTTCGGAAACTCCTTAAAACCCACCTCTCCCATCAGGCATGGGGGACTTGAAACATCTCCCCCTTGCCCATGTAGTTTCTGTGTATGATTCGACTGTGTGCTTGTTTTTTATATATTGGGGTTTCTTTTGGATTTTTTAACCTAAAACTGTAATTTAGATTGCTAAATATTAGATTTGTCACTATGTATAGTTTTTTACCATTGTTGTGAGCCGCCCCGAGTCTGCGGAGAGGGGCGGCATATAAATCCAATAAATCTAATCTAATCTAATCTAACCATTTGACAGTTTAGGGAAGTTTTGAACCTGAATTTCCTGGCAAAGTTTGAGAGCGTGGCAGCTGATGCGTTGGTCATACATGATGTGTTTTTTCCACACGCAACCTTCTCTAAACACTTCCTAATCTGGAGTCGTGGGGGGAACCCTGAGAAGGTTGGGGCTGAAAGGCCACTGAAGAGCAACTGAAGGGGAATTGGTACAGTCATCCTTAGTCACTTCTTCATCATCATCTCATTTGGAGCAGATCAAAGGGTCATGCCCTTGTAGGTCATCTAGTCCATACACACACAAACACAAATAATGTTTCCAAATGTAAAATAAAGCACTTGGGGGAAAGGAATCAGACTAATCTCATTGATTTCTTTGACTATGTCACAAAGGTGTTGGATGAAGGTGGTGCCGTGGATATTGCCTATCTGGACGTCAGCAAAGCCTTTGGTACGGTTCCACGTAAGGAGCTGATAGATAAAGCGTAGACATCAGAGGATTGTTGTTAATGGCGAGTATTCTGAGCAGAGCCTGGTTACAAGCGGTGTGCCACAAGGGTCTGTTCTGGGTCCTATTCTTTTTAATATGTTTGTGAGTGACATAGGGGAAGGTTTGGTAGGGAAGGTTTGCCTATTTGCTGAGGACTCTAAAGTGTGTAATAGGGTTGATATTCCTGGAGGCGTCTGTAATAAGACAAAAGATTTAGCTTTACTAGATCAGTGGTCAATGCAATGGAATCTGCAGTTTACTGTCTGCAAATGTAAAATAATGCACTTAGGGAAAAGGAATCCTCAATCTGAGTATTGTATTGGCAGTTCTGTGTTAGCAGAAACTTCAGAAGATAAGGATTTAGGGGTCATGATTTCTGACAGTATCCAAATGGGTGAGCAGTGCGGTCGGGCAGTAGGGAAAGCGAGAAGAATGCTTGGCTGTATAGCTAGAGGTATCACAAGCAGAAAGAGAGAGATTGTGATCTGTAGAGAGCGCTGATGAGACCCAATTTGGAATACTGTGTCCTGTTCTGGAGACCTCACCTACAAAAAGATATTGACGAAATTGAACGGGTCCAAAGACGGGCTACAAGAATGGTGGAAGGTCTTAAGCATAAAATTGATCAGGAAAGACTTAATGAACTCCATCTGTATAGTCTGGAGGACAGAAGGGAAAGGGGGGATATGATCGAAACATTTAAATATGTTCAAGGGTTAAATAAGGTTTTGGAGGGAAGTGTTTTTAATAGGAAAGTGAACACAAGAACAAGGGGACACAATCTGAGGTGAGTTGGGGGAAAGATCAGAAGCCACGTAAGAAAATATTACTTTACTGAAAGAGTAGTAGATCCTTGGAACAAACTTCCAGTAGACGTGGTAGATAAATCCACAGTAACTGAATTTAAACATGCCTGGGATAAACATATATCCATCCTAAGACAAAATACAGGAAATAGTATAAGGGCAGACTAGATGGACCAGGAGGTCTTTTTCTGCCGCCAATCTTCTATGTTTCTATGTTTCTATGGTCTGAAGGACAGAAGGAAAAGGGGGGACATGATCGATAGATTTAAATATGTCAAAGGGTTAAATAAGGTTCAGGAGCAAAGTGTTTTTAATAGGAAAGTGAACCCAAGAACAAGGAGGTGCAATCTAAGGTTAGTTGGGGGAAAGCTTCTGCTTCTGCTCCGGCAATCTCACACTACTCACAACAGCCTACAAAATGTTTGCCAGACCCATCCTAGACTACTGCTCAGCTGTCTGGAACCCATACCACATCTCAGACATCAACACCCTTGAAAATGTCCAAAGATACTTCACCAGAAGAGCCCTTCACTCCTCCACTCGAAACAGAATATCCTACGAAAATAGACTAACAATCCTGGGCCTAGAAAGCCTAGAACTACGGCGCCTAAAACATGATTTGAGTATTGCCCACAAGATCATATGCTGCAACGTCCTACCGGTCAATGACTACTTCAGCTTCAACTGCAATAACACAAGAGCACGCAACAGATTTGAACTTAATACGAACCGCTCCAAACTTGACTGTAAAAAATATGATTTCAACAATCAAGTTATCGAAGCGTAGAACTCATTACCGGACTCAATTGTGTCAACCCCTAACCCCCAACACTTCTCCCTTAGTCTCTCCACGATTGACCTCTCCAGGTTCCTAAGAGGCCAGTAAGGGGCGTGCATAATTGCACTAGTGTGCCTTTCGTCCCCTGTCCAATTGTCTTTCCTTTATCTCATATATCATATACCGGTATATTTTCTTCCTTTCATATATCTTCTCCTCTATTTTTACATATTATCTTTATATATATTACTTCATGTCTATTCTCTTCCATATGTATTGTGTATTGGACAAATGAATAAGTAAATAAATAAATAAAATAAAAGATCAGAAGCAACGTGTTCATGAAGTCTTTCCTGATAAGTTTTATGCTTAAGACCTTCCACCATTCTTGTAGCCCGTCTTTGGACCCGTTCAATTTTGTCAATATCTTTTGGTAGGTGAGATCTCCAGAACTGGACACCATATTCCAAATGGGGTCTCACCAGCGCTCTATACAGCGGGAGACTCTACTGCAATTCTAAATGCTATTGCTAATGCTTCTGAATGGACTTACATGAGTATTGAGGAGTTTCTGCCAGTCGGGCTGCAGGTAGTAGATGACCCCCTTCCAGGCTCCAGGTAAAGTGGCTCCACGAACCAAGAGGATGAGGAGGATGGCGTAAGGGAAGGTGGCCGTCACCCAGACCACCTGCAGGGAGAAGGAGGGGACAAGACATTGGCTGGAGAAGGTCCAGAAGGGCAAATCAAACCTCTCCACCCATGGCCCATCTGTCCGGTGGAGAAAGCTCTCTGCTCTTGAATGAGGCTCCTCAGGTTTTACTACCTGTAGGATGGGAGGTGTTCACACTGGGCAATTGAAGACCTCTGGACTTCAACTCCCAGAATTCTCCAGCCAACTGGTAGTTAAAGTCTACAGGCCTTCAAGCACCTGAGGTTGGACACTCGTGGTAGGAGAAGTCTGCACTATTAACTAATTTTGGTTAAGGGCCAGTGGAATTTGATGACATCTCTTGGGGTGGGGGTCAGCTTGGTCCACTCCGATTGCAGGCCTGAGACTGAAGTATCAAGGGGGGGTTGTCTACTGGTGATTTGCATTATCTAATTTCAGTTGGACAACTGTTGAATCTTCAACAAGGGAAGGAGGGAGGGAGGAAAGAGAGGAGATGAAAGTAAAGAGAAGTGGAGGGAGAAATATCAGAAAGAAGGAAGATGAGGAGGGAAGAAGATGAGAAGGGGACAAAGAAGGGAAAGGAGGGACGGAGGAAAGAGCAAAAGAGGAAAGGAGGGAAAGAAAGAAGGAAGGGAAGGAGGAAGGAAAGAAAGAAGAGGGAAAGGAAGAAAGGAAGTGAGAGTGAAAGAAAATAAAAGGAAGGAAGGAAGGAAGGAAGAAGGAAAGAAGAAGGAAGGAAAGAAAGGAAGGAAGGAAAGAAAGAAAATAAGGATGGAAGAGGAAAAGGAAGGAAGGGAAGAAGGAAGAGAGAGAGTGAGAAAGAGAGAAAGAGAAATAGTAAATGAAAGATGAAGAAAGAAAGAAGTAAAAAAGCAGAGAGAAAGAAAAAAGAAGAAAAAAAGAAGGGAAGAGGGGAAGGAAGGAAGGGAAGTAAAGAGAAGGAGTGAAAGAGAAAAAAAGAAAGAAAGAAAAAAGAGAAAAAGAAAGAAAGGGCAAAAGAAAGGAGGAAAGGAAGGAAGGAAGGAAAAGGGAAAAGGGAAGGGAAAAAAGAGGGGAAGGAAGGAAGGAAGGAAGGAAAAGGAATCCTATTCTACCCTAACTGAGGGATGTGCCAAGCCTGAGAGCTGCCCACCTCCCCTGGCGGTGGGGGGCAATCCCTGCCAGCCCAGACTCCAGAAGCCCCCCTTCCTCTTTCTTTTGGGGTGGTGGTCTTTGTCCCATGACCAAGAAGAAGAGAGAGCCAAGAGGGAGGGGTCCCCTCCTCTGCCTCCCCATCTCCTTAAAACCCACCTTTGTCGTCAGGCATGGGGGAATTGAAACATCTCCCCCTGGGCATGTTTAATTTATATATGGTATGCGTGTGTGTATGTCTGTTAGTATATGGGGTCTTTTAAATCTTTAAACATTTTAAAAACTGTTGGATTATTTATGATTTGTTGTTACATGTTGTGAGCCGCCCCGAGTCTTCGGAGAGGGGCGGCATACAAATCGAATAAATAATAATAATAATAATAATAATCTCCTCCACCTCCTCCCCTCCCCCTTCACCTTGCCAGATGTTTTGACCCCCTTCCAGATGCTGAAGTAGACGAGGGTGAAGATGAAGAGGAGGCAGAGGGTGAGCTGCCAGCTGATGCCGCCCAGGTCCTCCAGGCCCTTCGCGCGGTGGAGCTGCAGCACGTGGCGGCTGGAAGAGATGGCAGAAGAGAGGCTTCAAGGGGGGGGAGGGGGGGAGAGAAAGAAAGGAAAGAAAGGAGGGAGGGAGGGGGCCCCTGGGCAGGATGACCCTTGGCCATTGTCACCTGGGGGATCAGGGCAGCTAATGATGACCCTTACAATGGGAAGTCACCATCAGAATAACTGCTTTCTCCTTCCCTCTCTCATTTTCCATCTCCGCCCCAGTTTTCCCTCCCTCATTCCCTCATTCCCTCCCTTCCTTCCTTCCTTCCTTCCTTCCTTCCTCTTTTTCTTTTTTTTCTTTTTCTCTTTTCCTCTTTTCTTTCCTCCTTCCCTCTTTCCTTCCTCCCTCCCTCCCTCTCTTTCTTTCTTTCTTTCTTTCTTTTTCTTTCTTTTCTCTTTTCCTGTCTTTTTTCCCTTCCCCCACCCTCTTCCTTCCTTTCTTCCTTCCCTCCCTACCTCCTGCCTTCTTTTTCTTCCAGGTCTTTAATCTCTTAGGTTCCTTTCTTTCTTTCTTTCTTCCTTCCTTCCTTTCTTTCTTCCTGTCTTTCTTCCCTTCCCTTCCCCTACCCTCCTTCCTTCCTTCCCTCCCTCCCTCCATACCTACTTCCTTCCTTCTTTTTCTTTTTTTCTTTAATCTCTTAGGTTTCTTTCTTTCTTTCTTCTTTCCTTTCTGTCTCTCTCTCTCTCTCTTTCTTTCTTTCTTTCTTTTCTTTCTTTTTCTCTCTTTTCCTGTCTTTTCTTCCCTTCCCCCACCCTCCTTCCTTCCTTCCCTCCCTCCCTACCTCATTCCTTCTTTTTCTTCTAGGTCTTTAATCCCTTAGGTTTCTTCCTTCCTTCCTTCCTCCCTCCCTCTTTCTTTCTTTCCTTTTAATTTTCTTCCCTCCTCCCTCCCTCCCTCCCTTGTAGATTCACAGACTATCAGAGTTGGAAGGGGACCTCAGAGGTCTTCCAATCCAACCCCCTTCTCAAGCAAGAGACCCTATATAAACGGCAGGAGTCTGGGATACTTCTACCTTCCCGCCCCCCCGACAGGCTTTGAAAAAGGGGTGTCTCGCCAGGGACCCTGCACCTTGGGAGGGGGTGTCCAGAAAACCTTCCCAGAAACCCCAGGGCTCCCCAACTCCTCTGCCCATCGTCCACGCCTCCTTCCCGCCTCCCCCGCCGTCCCCTCTTTTGACTTACATGCACTTACATATAGAATTCTTCGGCCGGGGAGGTGGAGTTGGCCGTCCAGGCGATGCTCTGGTTGGAGAAATAGTTCAGACACTTCGGGGTGTTCCAGGCGTTGTCGCAGCTGACCCAGGGCAGCTCGCTGCGGAAGGAGGAGATGAGGTAATACAAAGCCCATGCGATGATGGTGTTGTAGTAGGAGGCCACGTAGAAGGTGATGATGCAGATGGCGTAGCCGATCCCTGCAAACAGAAGACGAGGAAAGACCCGTTGGGCCCGTTCAAAAGAGTAGGAAGAGTTTGGAGGGGCCTGGTTGGAACTGTTAGTACTATGCACATAACTAGTTGGGTTTGGGGATATGTAACACAAACCAACAATGTATGCTTCCATGTATTGGAACACTGTTGCTTTAAGAGCTAATGTTACGGATGGCCACAAGAGGGAGCCAGAAGCGTGATTTTCTCTCTCTCTCTCTCTCTTTCTCTCTCTCTCCCTGATTATTCTCTGCTATTTCTGGTTTGTCTATGTCAGTGTTTCCCAACCTTGGCAACTTGAAGATATTTGGACTTCAACTCCCAGAATTCCCCAGCCACCTAGTTGGGTCATAAAATGTCTGCAAGAAATCCACCAATCTCAGAGACCACCAAAGACTGCACACTCCTCCTCCCCCCCTTCTTTCTCTCTCCCTCCCTCCCTCCATTCTCTTTCCTTCTTTCCTTCTTTCCTTCAATCCTTCCTTCATTAATTCTCTTCCTTCTTTCCTTCCTTCCTTCTCTTCCTTCCTTCTCTTCCTTTCTTCCTTTTTTCTCTTCCTTCCTTCCCTCCTTTCCTTCCTTCCTTCTCTTCCTCCTCCTACCACTGATGATGTTCCCTAGTTGGGTCATGGAATGTCTTCAAGAAATCCACCAATCTCAGAGAGTGCCAAGAACCACACTGTCTTCTTCCTCCTTCTCCACCTCTTCCTCCTTCTCCTCTTCTTCTCTGCAAACCCCGCTCTCCTCTAGCATGGGTGATGCTACCTAGCTGGGCCATGAAACGTCTGGAAGAAAGCCCCCAAATTCAGAACTCACCAGGGACACACACACACCGGCCATGCAATCCTGCGCTACTGATGTTCCCTCCTCTTTCTGCTCTACTCTACGTTGCACCTCCTGCAATTGCTCTCTGAACTTACCTTTGAAGAGGGGGCAGATCCTCCTCCATATGGAGATGCAGCCCTGGCGGTGATACTGGCCCAGCGCCAGCTCCAAGTAGAAGAGAGGGATTCCTCCGAAGATGGCCATGATGGCGTAAGGTATGAGGAAGGCACCTAGGCGAAAGGAGAGGATCGGGAGGGGGCGGGTTGGACTAGAAGACCTCCAGGGTCCCTTTCCAGCTCTGTTATTCTCTATTGCAAACACAATAGCAATGGCATTTGGCATTTTGACTTATCTACCGCGTCACGGTGCTTTTACAGCCCTTTCTAAGAGGTTTACAGAATCAGCATATTTGCCCCCAAGAATCTGGGTCCTCATTTGACCCACCTTGGAAGGATGGAAGGCTGAGTCAACCTGGAGCTGGTGGGGAGATCTGAACTGTTGAATTACAGCTGGCAGTCAAGAGAAGGAGCCTGCAGGGCTGAGCTCTAACCACTGCATCATCCCGGCTCAGAAATAGATAGATAGGTAGGTAGGTAGGTAGGGAGAGAGAGAGAGAGAGATGGATAGAGATAGATAGATAGATGATAGATAGATAGATAGATAGATAGATAGATAGATAGATAGATATAGATGATAGATAGACAGACAGACAGACAGACAGACAGACAGAATATGGATGGATGGACAGATAGATAGGAGATGGACAGAATATGGGTAGATGGGTGGATGGATGGATGGATGGATAGATAGATAGATACATAGATACATAGGTAGATACATAGATACATAGATAGATATATGGACAGACGGACGGACGGACAGACAGAATATGGATGGATGGATAGATAGATAGCAATAGCAATAGCAATAGAAATAGCATTTAGACATCTACTGCTTCACACTGCTTTTTCAGCCCTCTCTAAGCGATTTACAGACTCAGCCTCTTGCCCCCAACAATCTGGGTCCTCATTTGACCCACCTGGGAAGGAGGAAAAGCTGAGTCAATCTTGGGCCAGTGGTGAGATTCGAACCGCTGAACTACAGCTAGCAGTCAGCAGAAGTAGCCTGAAGGGCTGCACTCTAACCACTGCGCCACCAGCTGGTCCTTGACTTACAGCCGTTCACAGTCGATTTAATTTTAATTTTAATTTTAATTTTAATTTTAATTTTAATTTTAATTTTAATTTTAATTTTAATTTTAATTTTAATTTTAATTTTAATTTTAATTTTAATTTTAATTTTAATTTTAATTTTAATTTTAATTTTAATTTTAATTTTAATTTTAATTTTAATTTTAATTTTAATTTTAATTTTAATTTTAATTTTAATTTTAATTTTAATTTTAATTTTAATTTTAATTTAATTTTAATTTTAATTTTAATTTTAATAATTTTAATAATTTTAATTATTTTAATTATTTTAATTTTAATTTTTTAAATTGATTTCTATGCCGCCCTTCTCGAAGCGACTCAGTCGATTGTTCAACTAATAATTAAAAACACCATCGCATGAATACTACGAAGACCTAGTAGTAGAGGTCGATTTCTAGGGTAGTAAATGGAAATCAATGTCAATTATAAATTCTTGATTGTAGATTAATTGGACCTACAGTACGTGAAATCTGGAATTAAACTGTAGTATTAGCAGAGGATGTTGCTTGAGGCCCACATAATTGTAATCCTGTCCAATCCAATTATTGATTAAATTTGTATGCCGCCCCTCTCCGTAGGGTTTTTACCGGAACAGTAAAGGATGCCGCACCAGTAGCAAAAATTGAGCTTTGTCTATTCTGCATTTTATTTATTTTTATTTTTATTTATTTATTTTGTCCAATACACAATATATATTGAGGAGACTAGACATGAAGTATTACATATAAAGAAAAGATATGAAAATAGAGGAGAAGATATATGAAAGGGAGAAAAGATATATGATACATGGGATAAGGACAGACAATTGGACAGGGGACAAAAGGCACACTGGTGCACTTATACATGCCCCTTACTGACCTCTTAGGAACCTGGAGAGGTCAATCGTGGAGAGTCTAAGGGAGAAATGTTGGGGGTTAGGGGTTGACACTACTGAGTCAGGTAGTGAGTTCCACACTTCGACAACTCGATTGCTAAAGGCATATTTTTTACAGTCAAGTTTGGAGCGATTAATATTAAGTTTGAATTTCTTGTGTTGTTGCGGTTGAAGCGGAAGTAGTCATTGACAGGCAGGACGTTGCAGCATATGATCTTGTGGGCAATACTCAAATCGTGTTTTAGGCGCCGTAGTTCTAGGCTTTCTAGGCCCAGGATTGATAGTCTGCTTTCGTAGGGCGTTCTGTTTCGAGTGCATGTGTGAGTCTCGGCATGTTTTTGCTTCTGTGCATGTGTGGAAGAAAAATAAACACTTTATATCGCTCTCGCACGCATACCCTCACAAGATTTTGCTTCATGCGCAGGTCATGGAGACACGGTGTCAAGGCAGAGGGGATGTACATATGATGGCTGACTACTGTTGGAGCATCAAGCGAAATGTCCATAGATTAAATACTCCAGAAGCTATAAGTGACAATTTTTATCTTAATATGTATAATTATCATTCAATTATAAAACAGCTATTTGTATAAACACAATTTAACTTGCAGTAACTATTATAGCCTTTGCATGAATAAAATTATTCTTTGTAAACAGTATACAGTGGTACCTCTACCTAAGAAGGCCTCTACTTAGGAACTTTTCTAGATAAGAACCGGGTGTTCAAGATTTTTTTGCCTCTTCTCAAGGACCATTTTCTACTTAAGAACCCGAGCCCGGAAAAATTTCCCAGGAAATTTGAGAGTGGCACAAAGGCCCGGCCAGTTTCCCGACATTCTCCCTTTAATCCCTGTCATCTCGGGCTTTTCTGGGCTGCCAGAGGAGCCTTTCGGTGGCACTTAAGGAGGCTTTGGCAGTCCAGAGCGAACAAAGCATTTTCCTTTCTCTGGGCACTTGGAGAGGGAATAAACCTCTGCCAGTGCTGAGAGAAAAGAAACGCTCCCTTCGCTCTGGGCAGTCCAGAGCGAACGGAGCATTTTCCTTTCTCTGGGTGCTGCCTCAGAGTCCCTCTTTTTTTTTAAGCCTTAAAGTTTTGGATTTTTTTGATTCCCCTCCCCTCACCTTCTTCCTTCAGCAATGACTGTCCTCCTCCTCCTCTTCCTCCTCCTCCTCCCACCCAAATTCCGAGCTTTTATTTCTTTCCTAATGGGTTTGCACACATTATTTGCTTTTACATTGATTCCCATGGGAGAAATTGCTTCTACTTAAGAACGTTTCTACTTAAGAACCTGGTCACGGAACGAATTAAGCTCTTAAGTAGAGGGACCACTGTATTTGGTAAGTTTTTACTTTGCTTTCCTTTACATGCACAATTTGTATGACCTTTGAGGGTATCCTGTACCTACAGAGGAATCATTGGGTCTGTCATCTGCACCTCTATCACTGTCTGGTTCGGTTCTGCAACCCAACAAGACCGACACAGACCTCAGAGGAGAATCAGAGCTGCAGAAAAAGAAGTTGCTGCCAACCTGCCTTCCATTGAGGACCTGGATACTACACGAGTTAAAAAGGGGCCCATCAAAATATTGACTGACCTCTCACATCCTGGACATAAATCGTTTCAACTCCTACCCTCAAAATGTTGCTACAGAGCCCTGCACACCAAGACAACTAGACACAAGGACAGGTTTTTCCCGAACGCCATCACTCTGCTAAATAAATAATTCCCTTAACACTGTCAAACTATTTACTAAGATTTTACTAATATTTATTTTACTAATACCTTACTAACATGATATTTACTAAGTCTGCATTAGTATTACTACTAGTTTTTTCTCATCATTCCTATCACCCATTTCCTTCCACTTATGGCTGTATGAGTGTAACTTGTTGCTTGTGTTCTTAAGATAGTCATAGGGATCAAATAAGCATAATATTGATTGTTTCCTGATTGGTTATTTGACCCCTGTGGCAATCATTAAGTGTTGTACCTCATGATTCTTGACAAATGTGTCTTTTTCTTTTTATGTACACCAAAGACAAATTCCTTGTGTGTGCAATTACATTTGGCCAATAAAGAATAGATTAGATTAGATTAGATTAGATTAGATTAGATTAGATTGGGTTGGGTTGGATTGGATTGGATTGGATTAGATTAGATCAGATCAGATCAGATCAGATCAGATCAGATCAGATCAGATTAGATTAGATTAGATTTGTATGCCGCCCCTCTCTGGAGACTTGGAGCGACTCACAGAATAGAATAGAATAGAATAGAATAGATTGGACACACAAGGAATTTGTCTTGGTGCAGATGCTCTCAGTGTACATAAAAGAAAAAGAATTCTATTCTATAGCTTTAAAAGTTGATGTGATAGACAAAAACTGTGGTTATTTTTGGACCCACAGGCCAAAGGTTAGTTGAAAACAAGTCACAGATTTAAGACAACGGAATTGCTGTTCCCCGGTGTTATTCTACGTTCAACGTTCTATCAAGGAGAACTGGAACTCACCTCCTCCATTTTGGTAACATATGTATGGAAAGCGCCAAACGTTGCCCAGGTCTACCGCGTAACCGATGACCGAGAGAAGAAAGTCCATTTTTTTACCCCACGTCTCTCTCTCCCGCGGTTCCGTCAAGGACAGTTGGGTTCCCGCCACCCCGAAGATGGCGGTGGTTGGCACGCCAGCGGAAGGTCCAGACGTGAGGCCCAGGGTGTCTCCTGCCCCCTTGCCAGGACCCAGCGGGCTCTGGGTTCCGGAGAAGCCATTGGACACTGGACTGTTGGCCAGGTTTTCCCCGTGACTGGCTGGGTTGGATTTCTGGACCCCGTCGGTCAGTTCCAACGTCGTCTTGGTCCCCTTGTCCAGGAGGTGTCGGTTCTCCGCACAGTCGCTTCCATCTTTGCAATCCGATGGCCCCTTCGGGGAGGGCAGAGGCTGGGTCTCTTCCTTGGAGACTGCGTCCTCCATCCCAACGGTTAGAAGAACACCCCCGTCCACTTGTCCATCGGCCACGTGACCTTCTGGCCGCAGGTGGTCCACAGAACGTCGCAGCAGCCACAACTTTACACTAGTGGGCCTTGGGAAACGGACAGTTACTGTTGCTGTCGCGGAGACAAAACACAGAGAGAGAGTTACGACAGCAGTTCTCAACTTACCAACACAAATGTCCATTGCTAAACCAGGCAGTGAGCGCTGTCCTGTTTTATGACCTTGGTCACCGCCGCCATTAAGCGAATTGTTGCAGTTCATTAAGCTAGTCACCTGGCAGTGAAGTGAAGTGAAGCTTCATCCTTCGGAGGTTTTTAAGAAGGTGCCTGGAATCGAATTTAGAACATAAGAATCTAAGAAGAGCCCTGCTGAATGGGGCCAAAGCCCATCGAGTCCAGCATTCTGTGGCCCAAAGTGGCCCATCAATTGTCCTTGGGGATCTTGAGCAGAAAGAGAAGGCAAGACCCTCCCTTTCACTTGACCTCCCAACAAGTTCCCTGCCTCAACCAACATAGAGGCAGCACTTGGAAATAGAGAGAGAGAAAGAAAGGAAGGAAGAAAGAAAGAAAGAAAGAAAGAAAAAAGAAAGAAAGAAAAAAAGAAAGAAAGAAAGAAAGAAAGAAAGAAAGAAAGAAAGAAAGAAAGAATCTAAGAAGAGCCCGGCTGAATGAGGCCAAAGCCCATCGAGTCCAGCATTCTGTGTCCCACAGTGGCCCATCAATTGTCCTTGGGGATCTTGAGCAGAAAGAAAGGGCAAGACCCTCCCTTTCCCTTGACCCCCCAACAAGTTCCCTGCCTCAACCAATATAGAGGCAGCACTTGGAAAGATAGAGAAAGAAAGCAAGGAAGAAAGGAAGGAAAAAAGAAAGAAATAGAGAGAGAGAGAGAGAGAGAGAGAGAGAGAAAGAAAGAAAGAAAGAAAGAAAGAACATAAGAAGAGCCCTGGTGAATCAGGCCAAAGCCCATCGAGTCCAGCATTCTGTGTCCCACAATGGCCCACCAATTGTCCATGGGGATCTTGAGCAGAAAGAGAAGGCAAGACCCTCCCTTTCCCTTGACCCCCAACAAATGGGACCCCAGGGAACCCTGCCTGCCTGAACCAACATAGAGGCAGCACATGGACATCCGTTTCAATCACCACCTATGATACACTTGGCATCCATGAATCTGCCTCATCCTGCCTTGAAGCTATCCAGGCTGACAGCTGTCACAACCTCTTCTGGAAGGGAATCCCATCAACCAAGGACCCTCTGGGTGAAGAAATATCTCCCTTTATTTGTCCTCACTTTCCCACCTGTGAGCTTTAGGGAGGGGCCCCTCATCCTTGTATTGTGTGATAGAGGAAAGAATTGTTCTCTATCCACCTTTTCTATCCCATGCAGGATTTTATACACTTCGATCCAGTCCCCCCTTCAACGCTGTCTTTCAAGGCTGAAGAGACCAAATTTAATTTTAATTTAATTTAATTTATTAAATGTATAAGTCGCCCAACTCCTTAAAGACTCTGGATAGCATACAAGTAAAAAAACAATATAATAAACAATTTAAAACTCCTAAGATAAAAACATTCATTACTTTTAGGCTGGAGTTTGATGGTATCATTCTTTTGGCACCAGCTTTGTTTTCTTAAACTTTATTTTTCTTTTGGCCGGACCATTAAATGTCAGATGATTTAACCATCAACGGGCCATTTTTTTCTGAATGCCTTTGTTTATTTTTTTGATTGCATTTTATTTGGGTTGGATGGCTTCTCACCTCCAGAAGGAAACGGCCTCAAAGCTCTGTCAACAAGGCACCCACTTGAACTGCCGTGGAACTGCCTGCCACATGATAGCTTGGATCAGTGACAGGAAAAGAAAAGGGGGAAAAATGGGACAAAAGAGGGCCAATCACCAGGCAACAGTGAGTTCAAGTCCTGCCTTATGCACGAGAGCCAATTGGATGACTCTGGGCCAATCACCAGGCGACGGTGAATTCTAGTCCCGCCTTACGCATGAAAGCCAATTGGATGACTCTGGGCCAATCACCAGGTGATGGTGAATTCTAGTCCCGCCTTATGCATGAAAGCCAATTGGATTACTCTGGGCCAATCACCAGGTGACTGTGAGTTCTAGTTCTGCCTTACACATGAGAGCCAATTGGATGACTCTGGGCCAATCACCAGGTGACTGTGAGTTCTAGTCCCGCCTTACGCATGAAAGCCAATTGGGTGACTCTAAGCCAATCACCAGGCGACTGTGAGTTCTAGTCCTGCCTTACTCACGAAAACCAATTGGATGATTCTGGGCCAATCACCAGGCGATGGGTTAGGTTTAGGTTAGGTTTATTGGATTTATATGCTGCCCCTCTCCGCAAACTCGGGGCGGCATATAAATCTGTGACTGTGAGTTCTAGTCCTGTCTTTCTCCTGAATGCCAATTGGATGACTCTAAGCCAATCACCAGGCGACTGTGAGTTCTAGTCCTGCCTTACGCAGATTAGTTATGTTTGCTGCCTTGAATTATTAATAAATACAGGACATAAGTAAATAAGTAGATACAGATCAATAAATAGATAAATAAACAGAATAAATAAACACACCACAACTTGCCTGGCCCATGCTTGTCTCTCCATGCCTTCTGAACCCAGCCCATGGGGGAATCCCCGTTTCTCCCCTGCCTACCCCGCAAGGCTGTTGGGATGACAACAAACGTGGACGAAACAATTTCTTGGTTTGTTTGTTGGATCTCCAATTGCCCCTCCGAAATCCGCCCCGTCCAACAGGTGTAAAGGGAAGGGAAGTTTGATCCTGCCTTGAATCTGGAGCACCCAGGGAGAACCAAGCAGGGCGTCTCCGGCGAAGCTGGCTTGCTAAACCTGTCACAATGTGCAAACCTTGGCTAATCATCAACCAACATATACCCGGGACGGGTGCTTTTTTATGGCATGGACCTCAGGCACAAATCGGATACCAATTCGTGCCAAGATCTTGCACCTGATTTTTATGCAGCGTGGCGAACTTTACACCTCGAGCAGGTATGGCGAAAGTGGCGTAAGAATTGATTGTGGTGTAAAGTATTGGGAAAGTAACATAACGAGGGACTTTGGAGTCCTAGTGAACAACCATTTAAATGAGAAACGGAGGGCCAGAGGGGATATGATAGCTGTATACAGGTATATGAGGGGTTGCCACAGAGAGGAGGGGGCCATTCTATTCTCCAGAGCACCAGAGGGCCGGACGAGGAACAACGGCTGGAAGCTGACCAAGGAGAGATTCAACCTAGAAGTAAGGAAGAACTTCCTGACGGTCAGAGCGATCAACCAGTGGAACAACCTGCCTGCGGAGGTGGTGAATTCCCCAACTCTGGACACTTTCAAGAGGAGATTGGACTGCCACTTGGCTGGGGTGCTTTAGGATTCCTGCTCAGGCAGGGGGTTGGACTTGATGACCTACATGATCCCTTTCACCTCTAACAAAAAAAAAAAAATAGGAACCAGCCATGTGCAGCAGCTGCCAAAAAAGGCAACACAGATCATGTGAAGGGTTAATGCCACTTTACAAGGCCTTGGTAAGGCCACACTTGGAATCCTGCATCCAGTTTTGGTCGCTACGATGCAAAAAAGATGTTGAGACTCTAGAAAAAATGCAGAGAAGAGCAACAAAGAAGATTAGGGGACTGGAGGCTAAAACATGCAACGAATGGTTGCAGAAACTGAGCGTGGCAAGTCTAGTGAAGAGAAGGTGAAAAAAGTCAGGTTCTACATTTAGGCAAGAAAAATAAAATGCACAGGTATAGTATATACCTTCACTCCAGAGCCCTTCACTCCTCCACTCGAAACAGAAGACCCTACGAAAATAGACTAACAATCCTGGGTCTAGAAAGCTTACAGCTCCTAAAACACGATTTAAGTATTGCCCACAAGATCATATGCTGCAACGTCCTACCGGTCAATGACTACTTCAGCTTCAACCGCAACAACACAAGAGCACGCAACAAATTCAAACTTAATATTAACCGCTCCAAACTTGACTGTAAAAAATATGACTTTAACAATTGAGTTGTCGAAGCGTGGAACTCATTACCGGACTCAATAGTGTCAACCTCTAACCCCCAACATTTCTCCCTTAGACTCTCCACGATTGACCTCTCCAGGTTTCTAAGAGGTCAGTAAGGGGCGTACATAAGTGCACTAGTGTGCCTTTCGTCGCCTGTCCAATTGTCTTTCCTTTATCTCATATATCATATATATTTTCTTCCTTTCATATATCTTCTCCTCTATTTTTACATATTATCTTTATATATATTACTTCATGTCTATTCTCTGCCATATGTATTGTGTATTGGACAAATGAATAAATAATAATAAATAAATAAAATAAATATGTGGTACCTGGCTCAATAGTAGTAACTGTGAGAAGGATCTTGGAGTCCTAGTGGACAAACCATTTAAATCGGAGCCAGCCGTGTGCTGCAGCTGCTAAAAAACCCAACACAGTTCTAGGCTGCATCAACAGAGGGGTAGAATCAGGATCACGCGGATGGTTAATACCACTTTACAAGGCCTTGGCAGGGCCACACTTGGAATGCGGCATCCAGTTTTAGTCGCCACAATGCATATGAAAAACAGTTGCAGGAACTGGGCATGGCTAGTTGAATGAAAAGAAGGACCAGTGTTATATGGGAGAGATTCGTGGAGAAAACAGGATATGGAGATAGACAATCTGATAAAATAAAAAATAAGTTTTATTGCAATGCAAGGCAGATAGAGAAAAATTATCTCACATTTCTGCAGGGGGTATGAGTTACAGACAGGATTTTTATACTCTTCACCTTCAACTGCAACAACACACAAGCACGACATAATTTAAACTCAATGTCAACCGCTCCAAACTTGACTGCAAAAAATACGACTTCAGCCACAGATTAATCAACGCCTGGAATGCACTACCTGACTCTGTGGTTTCTACTCCTAACCCCAAAACCTTTAACCTTAGACTGTCTACAGTTGACCTCTCCCCCTTTCTAAGAGGTCGGTAAGGGGCGTGCATAAGAGCACCACTGTGCCTACCATCCCTGTCCTATTGTCTTCTTTTATTATTTTTTTATCATTACTTATCTAATGTTTTATTTGTACAAATTACCACCCTACAATTGTTTGAGAAAATAAACAAAACAAAACAAAACATAAAGCAAAAAATAAAATAAAATAAAATAAAATAAAATAAAATAAATAATAAAATAAAATAAATAAATTTCCTAAGCTTTTTCTTCAGTTCTTTCCTGTCCTGAGACAGTTTGCGGTTGGCAGCTTGTGGTTGGCAGTTTGTGGTTATACGTTTTTCTTGCTACATTTTCTGCACCTTATGCAGACAGTATTAAACTTTAAGTGTAAAAAGTTATACATAGTTTATCATGGCTGAACCTTGGTTCATTGTACATAAGCATTTTACTCTCTCAAGGGGAGACACGAGTCTTCCAGTATCTCAGGGGCTGCCACAAATTTATTTATTTTATTTATTTATTACTTGGATTTGTATGCCGCCCCTCTCCGAAGACAAAGAAGAAGGAGTCAAGCTATTCTCCAAAGCACCTGAACAAGAATCAATGGGTGGAAACTAAACAAGGAGAAAAGCAATTTAGAACTTTCCTGACAGTCAGAATGGTTGATCAGTGGAACAGCTTGCCTCCAGAGGTTGTGAATGCCCCAACACTGAAAGTTTTTAAGCAGATTTTAAATAACCATCTATCTGAAGTACTGTAGGGTTTCCTGCCTAAGCAGGGGGTTGGTCTAGAAGACCTCCAAGGTCCCTCCCAGCTATGTTAGTGTTATTATTAATTGACCCACGACTCGTGCCAAGACAAGCCCTCGTCTTGCACAAATGGGCTCCCAATATTTCCTCCCAGCTGCAACCATTGTGAGGGACATTAGATGTGGGCCTCTTTTGCACCATGTTCTCTTCCTTCGATCCGTTTGGGTGTCTTCCGTGGGTGCTAGACACCCTAGTGAAAAAGCTCCTCCATGGTCTGGAATGATCTACCTGTACAGCCAGAGAGAGTTGGGGTTTTCATCGCTTCCAAGGAAAACATAGAAACATAGAAGACTGACGGCAGAAAAAGACCTCATGGTCCATCTAGTCTGCCCATATACTATTTCCTGTATTTTTATCTTAGGATGGATCTATGTTTATCCCAGGCATGTTTAAATTCAGTTCCTGTGGATTTACCAACCACATCTGCTGGAAGTTTGTTCCAAGGATCTACTACTCTTTCAGTGTTGCTTTTGATCTTTCCCCCAACTCACCTCAGATTGTGTCCCCTTGTTCTTGTGTTCACTTTCCTATTAAAAACACTTCCCTCCTGAACATTATTTAACCCTTTGACATATTTAAATGTTTCGATCATGTCCCCCCTTTTCCTTCTGTCCTCCAGACTATACAGATTGAGTTCATGAAGTCTTTCCTGATACGTTTTATGCTTAAGACCTTCCTCCATTCTTGTAGCCTGTCTTTGGACCCGTTCAATTTTGTCAATATCTTTTTGTAGGTGAGGTCTCCAGAACTGAACACAGTACTGTATTCCAAATGTGGTCTCACCAGCGCTCTATACAGCGGGATCATAATCTCCCTCTTCCTGCTTGTTACACCTCTAGCTATGCAGTCAAGCATCCTACTTGCTTTTCCTACCGCCCAACCACACTGCTCACTCATTTTGAGACTGTCAGAAGCTTGGATAGATTAGATTAGATTAGATTTATTGGATTTATATGCCGCCCCCTCCGCAAACTCGGGGCGGCTCATAGTTCATGTTGGGTATAGAATTTGGGGTGAATGCACCAAAATTTAGCAGGATTTGGCCTGGTTGGATGGGAGACCACTCTGAGTTCCCAAGTTTCTCAGTTTTGTCAACTTTTTAAAATATATATAATAAACTTTATGGTTTTTTCAAACTTTTCTTTAAAAAATAAATTGTTGCATTGTTTCTTTGAGTAACTACATTGTTACAATAATTCCATTTTCTAAACTTATTCACCTCACGTCGATCTTGTTCCTTTGTCCAGATTTCTTATACATTTAATAATAATAATAATAATAATAATAATAATAATAATAATAATAATTTATTAGACTTGTATGCTGCCCCTCTCATATCTACATATTGTAATTCTTATTTTTACTTTTCTTTTTTCTATATTCAATCCATTGATACCATTGTTTCCAAGTTTCAAAATAAACCGAATTTTTTTGGCCCCTTAATTCTATTGTAAGTCTGTTCATTTCCTCGGAGAGGGGCAGCATACAAATCTAATTAATAATAATAATAATAATAATAATAATAATAACAATAATAATTTTGGCATGTTTGTATATTTTATTAATTATTATATTTTCTGCTGGGATTTTTGGGTTTTTCCAAAATTGTGCAAGTACTCTCCTAGATGCGGTGGTGGCAACTTTAAATCAGGTGGACTTCAACTCCCAGAATTCCCCTACCAGCCTAGCTTAGGATTGTTTTTCACTCAAACGATCACTCAGCCAGATGTTTAGCTAGCAAGTCTTTCTCTAGGATGCAGGAGAGGCAGATGTGATTGGCAGATGACTTTTGATGGAGTGAAAAGATTTTTGCGGCAGGACAGAGGCTTCTGCTGGTGTTTGAAACAAAAGCAATGGGGCCTCTTTTTCAATAAATTCAACACCACCAATAACATAGCTGCTCTCCAAAAAGACCCTGACTTTGTGACTGAATGGTCAAACATCTGCCAACTCCAAATTTCAACCAACAAATGCTCTGTCCTACCCATTGGCAAAAAGAACTAGAACATCAAATACAAGCTGAACAAACAAGACCTTGCAAATGACCCTCACTCGGTTAAAGACCTTAGAATACCCACATCAAATGGCCTGAGTGCCAAAGCCCACTGCAACGACATCGCCAAAAAGGCTTCAAGTGTTGTTAACCTAACCCTACATAGCTTCTGCTCCAGTAATCTCACACTACTAACCAGAGCATACAAAACTTTCAGCAAACCAATCCTTGAATACAGCTCAGCTGTCTGGAACCCACACTGCATTTCGGACATAAACACTCTAGAAAACATCCAGAGATACTTTACTAAGAAGAGCCCTCCACTCCTCCACTCACAACAGAATCCCCTACACAACTAGACTTACAATCCTAGGTTTAGAAAGCTCAGAACACGACCTAAGCACAGCCCATAAAATCACCTGCTACATCATCCTTCCTGCCAACAACTACTTCAGCTTCAACCACAACAACACACGAAAACACAATAGATACAAACTCAAAGTAAACCGTTCCAAACTCGACTGCAGAAAATACGACTTTAGTAAACAAGTAGTTGATGCCTGGAACTCACTACCTGACTCTGCAGTATCATCACTAACCCCCAAAGCTTTACCCTTAGATTATCTACTGTTGAACTCTCCTGATTCCTAAGAGGTCAGTAAGGAGCCGTCCCCTGTCCTAATGTTTCTCTCTTACTAGTATCATGTACCAATACATACCTGATAAAAATGAATAGACAGACAGACAGATATTTATTTATTTATTTATTTATTTATTTATTTATTTATTTATTTATTTATTTGTTTGTTTGTTTGTTCATTCATTCATTCATTCATTCATTTATTTATTGGATTTGTATGCCGCCCCTCTCCATAGACTCGGGGCGGCTAACAACAGTAATAAAAAAACAGCATGTAAATCCAATACTAAAACAACTAAAAAACCCTTATTGTAAAACCAAACATCCATACATACAAACATACCATGCATGAATTGTAAAGGCCTAGGGGAAAAGAATAACTCAGTTCCCCCATGCCTGATGGCAGAGGTGGGCTTTAAGGAGCTTACGAAAGGCGAGGAGGGTGGGGGCAATTCTAATCTCCAGGGGGAGTTGGTTCCAGAGGGCCGGGGCCGCCACAGAGAAGGCTTTTCCCCTGGGCCCCGCCAAACGACATTATTTTGTTGACGGGACCCGGAGAAGGCCAACTCTGTGGGACCTAACCAGTCGCTGGGATTCGTGCGGCAGAAGGCGGTCTCGTAGATACCCTGGTCCAGTGCTATGAAGGGCTTTATAGGTGATGACCAACACTTTGAATTGTGACCGGAAACTGATCGGCAACCAATGCAGACTGCGGAGTGTTGTTGTTACATGGGCATATTTGGGGAAGCCCATGATTGCTCTCGCAGCTGCATTCTGCACGATCTGAAGTTTCCGAACACTCTTCAAAGGTAGCCCCATGTAGAGAGCATTACAGTAGTCGAGCCTCGAGGTGATGAGGGCATGAGTGACTGTGAGCAGTGACTCCCGGTCCAAATAGGGCCGCAACTGGTGCACCAGGCGAACCTGGGCAAACGCCCCCCTCGCCACAGCTGAAAGATGGTTCTCTAATGTGAGCTGTGGATTGAGGAGGATGCCCAAGTTGCGGACCCTCTCCCAGGGGGTCAATAATTCCCCCCCCCAGGGTGATGGACAGACAGATGGAATTGTCCTTGGGAGGCAAAACCCACAGCCACTCCGTCTTATCAGGGTTGAGTTTGAGTCTGTTGATAGAATAGAATCCCTAAAAATATCCCCCTTTCTCAGTCTGGCAATTTAAGAGGAGTGGGCTTCCACTCCCAAAATTCCCAGCTTGCAATTTCAAAATGCTGACTGGGGGGATTCTGGGAATTGAAGTCCTCACCTCTTCCAGCTGCCAAGTTCAGAAAGGCTGCTTTCTCCATCCCAGAGCTAGGGGTCTAAGAGACTGTGTGTTCCCACAACAAACTTACACCTCTCATCCAAGGTTTGTTGAAATCCAAGCTTGAGTTCTCAGAATAACCGAGGCTCGGTTGTGGTGTGAGCTAAGTTTGCGGTTCTCTGTGTTGTGTTAAGGATGAAATCATCCAAGGGGGGAAGTGTTTTTAATAGGAAAGTGAACACAAGAACAAGGGGACACAATCTGAAGTTAGTTGGGGGAAAGATCAAAAGCAACATGAGAAAATATTATTTCACTGAAAGAGTAGTAGATGCTTGGAACAAACTTCCAGCAGACGTGGTTGATAAATCCACAGTGACTGAATTGAAACATGCCTGGGATAAACATAGATCCATCCTAAGATAGAATACAGAAAATAGTATAAGGGCAGACTAGATGGACCATGAGGTCTTTTTCTGCCACCAGTCTTCTATATTTCTATGTTTCTAATATGCCTTATAAACATTTGCTAATGCCTCTTTGCCTATTTCCTGCCACAACACAAACACACACACACACTCACTGCAACAAAAACAACCAGTGGTGTCTTTAAGGTTTTGTTCTTTGTAAACTTGGCTCGCTTTATGTCTTCACCCCCAATTTTTTTTAAAAAAAACCCATAAAAACAGGGGCTTGCAATTTCTCAGCTATGAAAACATGAAGTTGCTTGTCCCAAAACATACAAACCCACAAACCTTCATTCTTCCCCCGTGAGCCTTTCTATGAGTTGGCATTACTTATGAGCATTCTTGGGGAGGGGGGTTCTCCTATTTATTGTAGATTTGCATTCTTTTCGGATGGGTGGAAATTCCAGGCCTGTCTTGACAAAGCAAAGTTTTTTCTGAGGCTCCTACGAACTCAGAGAGAGAGATAGCACACCCCCACCATCGCTTTCAGAAATCCGGGGGTGGGGGGCATTTTTTTGTTAGAGAATTGGCTGGATCTAATGGTGGGATCCAATTGGTCCAATCCTCCAAGATCCTATTCTATTCTATGGAGTCTACAGAGAGGGGAGGCATACAAATTTAATATATTATTATTATTATTATTATTATTATTATTATTATTATTCAATTCTTCTAAATTCTATTCTATTTCATTCCATTCCTTTCCACTCCACTCCACTCCACTCCTGTATTGTATTGTTTTGTATTGTATTGTATTGTATTCCCTTCCCTTCCATCCATTCCATATTTTCTATTCTATTCTATTCTAGTCTTGTCTAGTCTAGTCTAGTCTTCTAAATTCAGTTCTTCTAAATTCAATTCTTCTAAATTCAATTCTTCTAAATTCAGTTCTTCTAAATTCAGTTCTTCTAAATTCAATTCTTCTAAATTCAATTCTTCTAAATTCAGTTCTTCTAAATTCAGTTCTTCTAAATTCAATTCTTCTAAATTCAATTCTTGTTCTGTCGAGCTCTCTGGTAGAATCCTCCTGAAAATTCAAATTTCAGACACACATACGTTTGAAAATTCAAACAATGTTCTTTATAACAAAAATTCAAATAAACTAAGCCCTCTTTTTGTATAGCAAAGAGCCCTCGTCTCCAAACAAACTGGTAATTTGCACAAGTCCCTTCTCAGTTCTGAGATACTTAGCTTGCAGCTGTGAGGCAATTCACAGTCCTTCTTCTTTCACAAAGTGAAACACACTTTGCTCTTGTTTAGTTTCAAAGCGGGGGAAAATCAGCACACCAAGGTCTAAGTCAGCAAGGCAGGCACGAAACACAACGATCAGATAATCCTCCACAATGGCCAAACCCACAGGCTAATTACCCCAGCCCCACCCAACCACAGGTGGCCTCATTTTCTTTGATAATAATCTCTCAGTTGTTGCTGCCTATGCATCGCTCTCCGCATGCGTGGCTGTATCATTAACTCTTGTTCTGAATCCAAGGAGGAAAGAGATAATTGATCTCCTTCTGAGCTGTCTGCCACACTCTCCTCCTCCCTGTCACTTATGTCTTCTTGGTCAGAGGAGCCTTCATCAGCAGATTCCATTGGGAGCAAAACAGGCCTGCAGCATGTGGATGTCTCCCCCACATCCACAGTCCTTGGGGCAGGAGCTGGGCCAGAGCTAA
>NC_091950.1:423416771-423431771 GCF_031021105.1 Erythrolamprus reginae | reverse complement strand
ATTGGAAGATTGCTATCCTGATCTCCCTGGTCCTTCTTTTCATTAAACCAGCCATGCCCAGGTCCTGTAACTGTTCTTCATATGTTTTAGCCTCCATTTATCCCCTAATCCTCTTTGTTGCTCTTCTCTGCACTCTTTCTAGAGTCTCAACATTGTTTTTACACTGTGGTGACCAAAACTGAATGTAGTATTTTATGTAGCCCTGATGAAAGGATGGTTGTGTTACAACCCACAGAATATAGACTCCTAAAGTTGGAAGGGACCTTAGAGGTCTTCTAGTCCAAGCATGAGAGCCTATAATGATTTCAGACTGATGGCTGTCCAGTTTTTTTTCTTAAAAAGCTGCATGATGAAGCTCACGCAACCTCTGGTAGCAAATTCTTCCCCTGGTTAATTGTTCTCACCCACAGGAATTTCTCTCCTTAATTCTAGGTTGGTTTTTCACCTTGACGAATTTCCCATTCTCTTTTCATTTTTGCCCTGTTCTTTTTTGCAAACCCCCGCTCCCTTCTCACACTGAGAGCGTTCCCTAGTTGGGTCACGAAACGTCTCGCAAGAAAACCACCAAACCCAGAATGTGCCACTTATCAACCCTGAACTTTCAAATATTCCCATCTGTTCGGTTCCTCCTCTCCTCGTATTTTCATACATAGAAACATAGAAACATAGAAGATTGACGGCAGAAAAAGACCTCCTGGTTCATCTAGTCTGCCCTTATACTATTTCCTGTATTTTATCTTAGGATGGATATGTGTTTATCCCAGGCATGTTTAAATTTAGTTACTGTGGATTTACCAACCAAGTCTGCTGGAAGTTTGTGCCAAGCATCTACTGCTCTTTCAGTAAAATAATATTTTCTCATATTACTTCTAATCTTCCCCCCAACTAACTTCAGATTGTGTCCCCTTGTTCTTATGTTCACTTTCCTATTAAAAACACTTCCCTCCTGAACCTTATTTAACCCTTTAACATATTTAAATGTTTCGATCATGTCCCCCCCTTTCCCTTCTGTCCACCAGACTCTACAGAGTGAGTTTCTGCCGTCAGACTTCTATGTTTCTATGTTTCTATGTTCCAGATGCAACAGAATACAGACTTACACTGATAGGAAATTTCTCCTTCTTAATTCTAGGTTAAGCTTCCCACCCATTGCTTCTGGTCCTGCCTTCAGGCGCTTTGGATAAGAGGTTGACCGCCTCTTCTTTGGGGCAGCCCCATAAATATTGAAAGATGCTATCACGCCCCCGCTAAGCCTCCTATTCCATAGGTTAGACCCACCTAGTTCTCTCCACTATTCGATTTAACTACGATTTAAGGTCCCACTCAAAACTACTTATCCGCTTCCTTAAAACCCAGATTTTGATCTGCTTTGGCAGAGAGAGAGAGAGCGCTAAATAAATTGTTGCACCCTGTTGTCAAACATTGTGCAAACCACACTCAGGGTTCCTTCCAGTTCCTCATCCTCCAGAAACCGAGAAGAAGAGAGGGAGTGTGGACAGAGGGAGAAAATAAATGAAGGAGAAAAAAAAAACCTTGGAAAGAAAGTTCAAAGCTCAATCCTTTTGCAAAGGCGCTTTGATTTATTTTTAGATTTAGATTCAGATACTACCTAGATCCGGCCATGTGTGAATGCAAGAGTATGTATGTTTATCAGGGTTTTTAAATGAATGGTGTGGTTTTTTTAATGCTGCTTTACAAAATTATTTTTACTTGCTTGGAAACCACTCAGAGTCCTTTGGGAATTGGGCAGCATATAAGTCAAAATAATAAATAAATAAAGTATATAAATAAATAAATTATATAATTTATCTACTCAAGTACGTATTGGTAGTATGCAAAGAAGTAACACTGTTTATATACATGATATTGATACTAATAAACAAATAATATTGGTAGTAAGCAAAGAAGTAACACTGTTTATGTACATGCTATTGATACTAATAAATAAATTATTATTATTATTTGTATATTAGTATCAATATCATTTATTTTATTTATTTATTTATTTATTTAATAATAATAATAAAAATAATTTATTAGATTTGTATGCCACCCCTACACAATACACATTGAAGAGAATAGACATGTAGTAATATATATAAAGAAAAGGATAGAAGAAAAGATATAAAAATAGAGGAGAAGATATATGAAAGGAAGAAAAGATATAGGAGATAAAGGAGAGACAATTGGACAGGGGATGAAAGGCATGCTAGTGCACTTATGTACGCCCCTTACTGACCTCTTAGGAACCTGGAGTGGTCAATCGTGGATAGTTTAAGGGAAAAATGTTGGGGATTAGGGGTTGACCCTACTGAGTCCGGTAGTGAGTTCCACGCTTCGACAACTCGATTGCTAAAGTCATATTTTTTACAGTCAAGTTTGGAGCGGTTAATATTAAGTTTGAATCTGTTGCGTGCTCTTGTGTTGTTGCAGTTGAAGCTGAGGTAGTCATTGACAGGCAGGGTTAGGGTTAGAGTAAACAGTGTTCTTTCTTTGCATACTACCAATAGGTACTTGAGTGAATAAATAAATAAGTCTAGCGCACACACACACCCGAATTAAAGCAACCTCGAAGTGCACCGCACTCTCTACACACCCCTTGCCTTGAAGACAGAAAGCAAAACCTCAGCGTGCATTGGGAGGAGAGAGAGAGAAAAAAGATTTGCCCGAGTTGTGCACCCAATAGATTTTTTTAAAGAGAGAGAAAGAGCAAATTAAAAATTAAAATTGACATTCCAAAATTTACCTGTTGGAGCAAGAGCTTCTTGGCCAAGTCTTGCTTGAATCGGGTCTCACCCAAATCTGGACATTTTTGCGCGCCAGCAGAAAAAAGGAACGATTCTTGCAGCCAGCTTTTCACATGGTCCAGGGTTCAAAAAGCTCCCCAAAACTTTGGGCGCCTCTCTTTATTTCTGGCGTTTCCCCCCTTCTTCCTTTCTCTCTTTCTTTCTTTCCCAGCAAGTCTTCCGCTCAAGTTTTCGCTTCCCCCGAGGGATCGCAGTGCGCCTCTCCGCCTGGAGGGGAATCCATGGAAAGAGAAAACCCAGCCAGAGATCTCCAAAGCGCCCGGGAGGGATCAGCTGCCGAGGGTGGGTTGGGCTGGGGCTGGGCTTGATGGGGAGGGGGCGGTCGGGAGGCAAAGCGGGAGGACGGGGGTGGGAAGGTGCCGGCGGAGATGCTAGTCCTCGTGGAGGAAGGGGGCTGGAGGAGGCTGGGGAGAAGCCGAGAAGTTGGGGGGGGGGGGTCTTCTGCGTCCCAGCCTCTTTTCCTACGATGAGGGCGCGCAGCCTCCCCCC
Source organism: Erythrolamprus reginae (assembly GCF_031021105.1). Lineage (NCBI taxonomy): Eukaryota > Metazoa > Chordata > Lepidosauria > Squamata > Dipsadidae > Erythrolamprus > Erythrolamprus reginae. The sequence goes on along the minus strand of NC_091950.1, from coordinate 423,428,475 downwards.
CTCACTCGCTGTAAGGCAGATAAACGTGGGAAAGGGGCGAGAGGGGAAACATGAGTTTTTTTAAAAAAATAAAAATACCCGGGAGCAATTCCACCTCATCTCATGAAATGCGCCCCAAGTGAGAAAATAAATTTAAACTATATTTTCTTTTATGTCCACTGAGAGCATCTGCACCAAAGACAAATTCCTTGTGTGTCCAATCACACTTGGTCAATAAAGAATTATTCTATTCTATTCTATTCTGTTCTGCTTGTTCTATTTATTCTACTTATTCTACTTATTCTATTCGTCTGTTCTAATTCTAACTTATCCTATCCTGTCCTGTCCTGTCCTATCCTATCCTATTCTATTCTAAAGCAAAGTCTCCGAACATGTTGAAGTGGGCAAAGTGAGGCAGGATTTAACAACAACAAATACAACAACTTCTTGAATGCTCCAACACTGGCAGTTTTTAAGATGTTGGATAATCTTTGTCTGAAGTAGTGTAGGGTTTCCTGCCTAAGCAGGGGGTTGGACTAGAAGACCTCCAAGGTCCCTTCCAACTCTGTATTTATTTATTTATTTATTTATTGATTGATTGATTGATTGATTGAATTTATATGCCGCCCCTCTCCGTGGACTCGGGGTGGCTTACAGCATAGCATTACTCTCGTGAATATTATTTTTTATATTATTGTTATCATTGATATCATACAAAATGATAGTTCTGGACATAAGAACATAAGAACCTAAGAAGAGCCATGCTGAATGGGGCCAAAGCCCATCGAGTCCAGCATTCTGTGTCCCACAATGGCCCCCCAATTGCCCATGGGGATCTTGAGCAGAAGGAGAAGGCAAGACCCTCCCTTTCCCCTGACCCCCAACAAATGGGACCCAAGGGAACCCTGCCTGCCTCAGCCAACATAGAGGCAGCACTTGGACATCCGTTTCAATAACCACCATAGATACACTTGGCATCCATGACTTACAGGTCACAATGGAGCCCAACACTGCTAAGCGAGACAGCGGTTAGACATATACAGATTAACCAGAGTTGGAAGAGACCTTGGAGGTCAGCTAGTCCAACCCAACTCCCACCCAAGCCTTCTGCCGCACGAATCCCAGTGACCAGTCAGGTCCCACAGAGTTGGCCTTCTCCGGGTACCGTCGACTAAACAATATCGTTTGGCGGGACCCAGGAGAAGAGCCTTCTCTGTGGTGGCCCCGACCCTCTGGAACCGGCTCCCCCCTGAGATTAGAACTGTCCCCACCCTCCTTGCCTTACGTAAACTCCTTAAAACCCACGTCTGCCGCCAGGCATGGGGGAACTGAGACATCTCCCCCGGGCCTATACAGTTTATACATGGTGTGTTTGTGTGTATGTTTGCTTTTAATAATGGGGGTTTTAATGTTTTTTAAATTATTAGATTTGTTTTTACATTGTCTTTGTTATTGTTGTGAGCCGCCCCGAGTCTACAGAGAGGGGCGGCATGCAAACCAAACAAACAAATAAACAAACAAACAAATAAATAAATAAATAAATAAATAAATAAATAAATAAAAATTAATAATAATAATGAGACCTTGCCCCATTTTTTGGACCGATGGCAGTCCAGTTTCTCCTTGAAATCCTCCAGCCATGACGTTCCTGCCACTTTAATTCATTGAGAATAGAGCTGGAAGGGACCTTGGAGGTCATCTAGTCCAACCCACTGCCAAAGCAGGTGACCCTACACCAGTAATGGCGAACCTGTGGCACAGGTGCTGCAGGTAGTACGTGGAGCCATATCTGCTGGCATGCAAACTGTTGCCCTAAATCAACTCCAATGTGCATGTGTGTGCCAGCCAGCTGATTCTTGGCTTGCACGGAGGTTCTGGGAGGGTGTTTTTGGCTTCCAGAGAGCCTCTGGGCGGATGGTAGAGGGTGTTTTTACCCCCTCCTGGCTCCAGAGAAGCCTTTGGAGCCTGGGAAGGGAGAAAAAAATGAGCCTCTTGGGGCTACCAGAAGTTGGGAAACAGGCCATTTCTGGCCTCCAGAGGGCCTCTGGGTGGCAGGGGAAACCGTTTTCGCCCTCCCCAGGGATTGAATTATGGGTGTGGGCACTCTTGCATGCCTGATAGTGTGCATGTTCTGCCGGCGCGTTTCAACCACCCGTAATTACAGGGTAATTAGTCCAGGAAGACACACACCACACGATAAAAGGAAAACCCAAAAGTTTTTATAAGCAGAAAAAGCTCCCTTTTTAAATGTCAAAGGGATTTTCTGGTACACACAAGGCACAGGTTAAATGCAGTCCAATTGCTCACCCAATAATTGGGAAATTGAGTCCAATTCTAAAGTCCAGAGAGTCCACACACACAATCCTGAACAGCACAAAAACCACGATCTTGACGAAAGAATGAATCAGATAAACTGCCATGAGGCTAAAACACCAGGCTGCACTTTTATCTGTAACACTAATTACAGCAGCCCCACCCAACCACAGGTGGCCTCATTTTCTCTTGTAATAATCCTTCAGTTGTTGTCTCCTATGCATCACTCTACGCATGCGTGGATGTGTCATTAATTCTTGTTCAGAATCCAGGGATGATAAGGATGATTGATCTCCTCCTGGGCTGTCTGCCAAACTCCCCTCGTCCCTGTCACTCACGTTTCCTTGGTCAGAGGAGGCTTCATCGGCAGATTCCATCGGGAGCAAAACAGGCCTGTGGCATGTGGATGTTTCCCCCACATCCACCTGCACATTCCTTGGGGCAGGAGCTGGGCCAGAGCCAACCACAACAGTGCGTGCATGCTTTTTCGGCACCCGAGGAAAAAAAGGTTCGCCATCACTGCCCTACACCATTTTTTGACCGATGGCAGTCCAGCCTCTTCTTCAAAGCTTCCAGCGATGAAGCTCCCACAACTTCTAAAGTTAGGTGAGTTTCCCCCACAATTCAATGAACTTCCTTGTCACCGTTATGAAACGAATCACCGCAGTCACTAGGTTGGTCCCACGGTTCTTAAGTGAATTGGCCTCCCCTGCTGATATGGCTTGACCAAAGGTCGTAAAAGGGGATTTCACTTATTAAATTTAAATAAACTTATTAAGTGCATATGCCACCCAACTGCTTATGGACTTTTGGGGGGTGGCAATCACGTGATCATGTACGTTATCTTCCCACCATCATAACTATGAGTCAGTTGCCAAACAGTTGCTGAATTTTGATCGCCTGATCGTTGGGGATGGGCTTAGGCCAACACTTTCTTCCAGCGTTGTCGTAACTTTGAACGGTCACTAAATGAACCGTTGTAAATCGAGGACTACCTGTATATTTTTTTAATATTGTACCAGGTTGTATTATAAAAGGTAGCCCACAGCATAAGAATATAACTAAGTCTCAAATTTCTGTTGCTAAGTGAGACGGTCGTTAAGTGAGTTTTGCCCCATTTTACAACCTTTCTTGTCACTGTTGTTTAAGTGGAGCACCACAGTCATTAAATTAATCACGTGGTCATTAAATGAAACCAAATTTCCCCATTGACTTTGCTTGTGAGGGTGTACGAAGGCATGATCCCAGGACACACAACCGTCATAAATACGAATCAATGGCCCTAAGTCACTTTTGTCAAGGCGGTCGTAACTCTGAATGGTCGTTAAATGAAGTCAAGCATTACCAATACAGTGCTACCTCTACTTATGAACTTAATTCGTTCCGTGACCAGGTTAAGTAGAAAAGTTTCTAAGAGGAGGAGGACAGTCGCTGCCGAAAGAAGAAGGTGGGGTGAGGGGAATCCAAAATATCCAAAACTTTAAGGCTTAAAAAGAAAAAAAGAGGGACTCTGAGGTAGCGAGGCTATATATTTATTTATTGGATTTGTATGCCCCCCTCTCCGTAGACTCGGGGCGGCTAACAACAATGATAAAAACAGCATGTAACAATCCAATTAATAAAACAACTAAAAACCCCTATTATAAAACCAAACATACACACAAACATACCATGCTTAACTTGTAATGTCCTAGGGGAAGGAATATGGCCTAGGGGGAAGTGTTGGTTATGACCTTCAAAGCCCTTCGTGGCACTGGACCAGAATATCTCCGAGATCGCCTTCTGCCGCACGAATCCCAGCGACCGATTAGGTCCCACAGAGTGGGCCTTCTCCGGGTCCCGTCAACTAAACAATGTCGGTTGGCGGGCCCCAGGGGAAGAGCCTTCTCTGTGGCGGCCCCGACCCTCTGGAATCAACTCCCTCCGGAGATTAGAACTGCCCCTACTCTCCTTGCCTTTCGTAAACTCCTTAAGACCCACCTCTGTCATCAGGCATGGGGGAACTGAAACATCTCCCCCGGGCAGATACAATTTATGAATGGTATGTTTGTATGTATGTGTGTTTAGAATATGGGGTCTTTTAAATATTTTTAAACAGTAATTTAGATTTGTTGTAGATTGTTTTTTCACTTGTTGTGAGCCGCCCCGAGTCTGCGGAGAGGGGCGGCATACAAATCTAAATAATAAAATTAAATTAAAAAAATATATCTCAACTCCCCCATGCCTAGCGGTATAAATGAGTCTTGAGTAGTTTACGAAAGACAGGGAGGGTGGGGGCAGTTCTAATCTCTGGGGGGAGTTGGTTCCAGAGGGCCGGGGCCGCCACAGAGAAGGCTCTTCCCCTGGGGCCCGCCAAACGACATTGTTTAGTCAACGGGACCCGGAGAAGGCCAACTCTGTGGGACCTTATCGGTCGCTGGGATTCTTGCGGTAGCAGGCGGTTCCGGAGGTAGTCTGGTCCAATGCCATGCAGGGCTTTAAAAGTCATGACCAACACTTTGAATTGTGACCAGAAACTGATTGGCAACCAATGCAAGCCACGGAGTGTTGAGGAAACATGGGCGAATCTTGGAAGCCCCACGATGGCTCTCGCAGCTGCGTTCTGCACAATCTGAAGTTTCCGAACACTTTTCAGAGGTCGCCCCATGTAGAGAGCATTGCAGTAACTGAACCTCGAGGTGATGAGGGCATGAGCGACTGTGAGCAGCGACTCCCTGTCCAAATAGGGCCGCAACTGGTGCACCAGGCGAACCTGGGCAAACGCCCCCCTCGCCACAGCTGAAAGATGGTGTTCCAATGTCAGCTGTGGATCGAGGAGGACGCCCAAGTTGCGAACCCTCTCTGAGGGGGGTCAGTAGTTCCCCCCCCCCAGGGTAATGGACGGACAGATGGAATTGTCCTTGGGAGGCAAGACCCACAGCCACTCCGTCTTGTCTGGGTTGAGTTTCAGTCTATATATACACCCGGCACGAGGCTGCCTCCCATACACTGCGCCAGAGAGAGAAACCCAGGCGGGTGAGAGGGGGGAACCTCCCGCTCCTTTGACCGAAAAGCGGCAGCTGCTGCTGCTGCTACCTGCTTCCTCTTCCTTCCCATGCTGAAGGGCTGCCCTTTCTTCTCGCTCGCTTTGTAGCTGGCGCCTTTCCTTCACTGTGGTGACTCCTCAGTTTGATCTGGCCAGGGCGAAGCGCCCCCTTTTGCCTTTCCACGTCCAGATGCTCCAGGAGGCAACCTCGTGCCGGGTGTGTGGGAGACAGCACGAGGGAGTCACCACAGCGAAGTGGTTTATTCCCTGTCCAAGCACCCAGAGAAAGGAAAACGCTCCGTTCGCTCTGGGCTGCCAAAGCCTCATTAAGCACCACCGAAAGGTCCTCTGGCAGCCCAGAAAAGCCCCAGATGGCCGGGATTAAAGGGGGAATGGCAGGAAACTTTCCGCTCGCAAATTTCCTGGGAACTTTTTCTGGGCTCGGGTTCTTAAGTAGAAAATGGTTCTTGAGAAGAGGCAAAAAAATCTTGAACACCCGGTTCTTATCTAGAAAAGTTTGTAAGAGGAGCGTTCTTATTATTTATTATTATTATTATTATTTATTGGATTTGTATGCCACCCCTCTCCGCAGAGGTACCACTGTACCTAATTAAGACCATTAGCTATACTTTTCTCATCATTCCTATCACCCATTTCCTCCCATGTTGACTGTATGACTGTAACTTGTTGCTTATATCCTAAGATTTTTATTAATATTGCTTCTTCATTGCTTATTTGACCCTTATGACAATCATTAAGTGTCATACCACATGATTCTTGACAAATGTATATTTTATTTTATGTACGCTGAGAGCATATGCACCAAGACAAATTCCTTGTGTGTCCAATCACACTTGGCCAATAAAAATTCTATTCTATTCTATTCTATTTATGCATATGATGTAAAAGAAATACTATTAGAATTGTAATGAAGGCACGTCACAAAACTGCCCAAATCTTTTTTCTTTTTTTAGTGTTTTGTTTCTTACTATTTATGTCTGTGTTTATAAATAAAAACCTTTTATTTTTAATTTTTTTTTAAAAGGAGAAGGGTGGCATTAAAAAAAATCAAATCAATCAATAAATAAATAAGTCCAGAGGGGCATCATACAAATCCAATCAATCAATCAATCAATCAATCAATCAATCAATAATAAATAAATTAACTAACTAACTAACTAACTAACTAACTAACTAACTAACTAACTAACTAACTAACTAACTAACTAACTTTATCCGGCGGTCATAAAAGGGGATCCTTTGATTCTGGGGACATTGCAACCATCCCAGATATGGTGACCGCGGGGGGGGGGGGGGATACTGAGACGGTCGTTAAGTGTGAAAATCGGTCACAAACTCCTTCAAATGGTCACTAAACGAACGGTTGAAAGTCAAGGGCTCCCCGTAAGTGGGGGAAGGTGCGTTGGCTATTTGCTGCCTTGTGAAAATAATGCAAAATAATTTTTAAATATTCCCAAAAGTAAATAATAATAATGCAAATAATAATAGGGGGGAGATTCTAAGACCCCTCCCCATCCTTTCACCCACCCGCCACCCTTTCACAGCCCCTCCCTAAAGAAGCCACTGCTGCCCTCTGGAGGCCACTGTTGATACTGTGTACAAAATAATCCCCGACTTTTCACAATTGAACCCAATGTTTCTGTTGCTGAGTGAGATATTGGCTAAGTGAACTTTGCTCTGTTTTACGACCCACCTGGCCGCGGTTGTTATGTGAATCCCTTCAGTCGCTATGTGAGTCACATGGTTGAGCGAATCTGGCAGAAGAAGCAGGGGGTTGGATGAAATAGAAACATAGAAACACAGAAGATTGAGAGCAGAAAAAGACCTCCTGGTCCATCTAGTCTGCCCTTATACTATTTCCTGTATTTCATCTTACAATGGATATATGTTTATCCCAGGCATGTTTAAATTCAGTTATTGTGCATTGATCAACCACATCTGCTGGAAGTTTGTTCCAAGCATCTCCCACTCTTTCAGTCAAATAATATTTTCTCACATTGCTTTTGATCTTTCCCCCAACTAACCTGATTGTGCCCCCTTGTCCTTGTGTTCACTTTCCTATTGAAAACACTTCCCTCCTGAACCTTATAAGCTACTTATTTAACCCTTTAACATATTTAAATATTTCGATCATGTCCCCCCCTTTTCCTTCTGTCCTCCAGGCTATACAGATTGAGTTCATGAAGTCTTTCCTGATACGTTTTATGCTTAAGACCTTCCACCATTCTTGTAGCCCGTCTTTGGACCCGTTCAATTTTATCCATTTCTTTTTGTAGGTGAGGTCTCCAGAACTGGACACAGTATTATTCCAAATGGGGTCTCACCAGCGCTCTGTACAGTGGGATCACAATCTCCCTCTTCCTGCTTGTTATACCTCTAGCTATGGGCTGGACTAGGTGACCTCCAAGGTCCCTTCCAACTGATATTCTATTGGATGGATGGATGGATGGATGGATGGATGGATGGATGGATGGATGGATGGGAGGGAGGGAGGGAAGGGCAACGGATGGAAACTAATCGAGCAGAGAAGCAACCTGGAATTAAGGAGAAACGTCCTAACAAATGAGAACAATTAACCAGTGGAACAACCTGCCACCAGAAGTTGTGAGTGCTGCAACACTGAAAGAGATTGGACCACCATTTGTTTGAAATGATATACGGTCTCCTTCTTTAGCATGGGGTTGGATTAGAAGACTTCAATGGCCCCCTCCAACTTCCAATTATTCTTTAATTCTGCAATATGCATATATATTGTTTCTATTTGGGGGTGAGCAGACTCCTGCTTTTGATTCTGGGGCAAAGAAAAAATAAAACCCCCTGTGAGGTTTGCAGATCAAAGCCGATGTCGTCTGCAAAACCATCAGGGAATTTAAAAAATATATATGCCGAGGCTGCAAAACTTATTTAATCATATTCTGCCTCCTATGCAGGCCCCAGGCCCTCCTGTGAACCCTGCAAGGTAGGTGGGGCTGAGACTTGAGCGAGCGCTTCGCTCGAATTGCCTAGTGGAGCCTGGAGGGTAGACTGGAACTCGGGTCTCCCTGCTGCTCATTCAGAACTTGCCTTGTTCTCGCCCCAGGCACAGAAGCCGGTTGGATGACTTATCGAGTACGTATTGGTGGCATAAAAATAGTGGTACCTCGTGATACGAACCCCTCGTAATACGAACCCGGGGTTCGGAAATTTTTTGCCTCTTCTTATGAACTTTTTTCGGCTTACGAACCCACCGCAGATTGCAAAATGGCGCTCTGCTGGGCATTGCCGCCCGTCTGCCACCTTTTAAAACAGCCGAGGGGCTTCTCAGCGTTCTCCCGAACCCGAACTTTTCGGATTTGGGTTCGGGAGGCCGCCGAGAAGCGCCGTCGCCCGGCTGTCACCTTCTGAAACAGCCAGGGGGCTTCTTGGCGTTCTCCCGAACGCTGAACCCGGAAGTTTGAGTTCAGGTTCGGGTTCCGGAGGATGCCGAGAAGCGCCCGGCTGTTTCAGAAGGTTACAGCTGGGTGGCGCTGCCCAGCGGAGCGCCGTTTTTGCAATCGGCGGCGGCGTTTTCGGCCGATCTGGAGGCTGGAAAGGAGGTGGCCTCCAGGAAGGACGTCTTCATGACGTCAAAGCTCCGCCCATGGAATTCCCTATTGGGATTCCCCACCTCCTTTCCAGCCTCCAGATCGGCCGAAAACGACGACGCCGATTGCAAAAAGTTCGGGTTCGGGAGAACGCTGAGAAGCCCCCGGCTGTTTTAAGGGGTGACAGCTGGGTGGCGGCGCCCAACGGAGCGGCATTTTGCGATTTTTTTCCCTTTTGCACGCATTAATCGCTTTTACATTGTTTCCTATGGGAAACAATGTTTCATCTTACGAACATTTCGCCTTACGAACCTACTTCCGGAACCAATTAAGTTCGTAAGACGAGGTATTACTGTATATAACAATGTTTACATACATGATACTAGTAAGAGAGAAACCTTAGGACAGGGGACGGAAGGCACACTTGTGCACTTATGCACACCCCTTACTGACCTCTTAGGAATCAGGAGAGGTCAACAGTGGAGAGTCTAAGGGTAAAGTTTTGGGGATCAGGTGATGATACTGCAGAGTCTGGAAGTGAGTTCCATGCATCAACTACTCGGTTACTAAAGTCGTATTTCCCACAGTCGAGTTTGCATCTGCTGTGTGTTCGTGCGTTGTTGTGGTTGGAACTGAAGTAGTCATTAACAGGAAGGACGTCGTAGCAGATGGTTTTATAGAAACATAGAAGTCTGACGGCAGAAAAAGACCTCATGGTCCATCTAGTCTGCCCTTATACTATTTTCTGTATTTTATTTTAGGATGGATATATGTTTATCCCAGGCATGTTTAAATTCAGTGACTGTGGATTTATCTACCACGTCTGCTGGAAGTTTGTTCCAAGGATCTACTACTCTTTCAGTAAAATAATATTTTCTCATGTTGTTTTTGATCTTTCCCCCAACTAACTTCAGATTGTGTCCCCTTGTTCTTGTGTTCACTTTCTTATTAAAAACACTTCCCTCCTGGACCTTATTGAACCCTTTAACATATTTAAATGTTTCAATCATGTCCCCCCTTTTCCTTCTGTCCTCCAGACTATACAGATTGAGTTCATTAAGTCTTTCCTGATACGTTTTATGCTTAAGACCTTCCACCATTCTTGTAGCCCGTCTTTGGACCCGTTCAATTTTGTCAATATCTTTTTGTAGGTGAGGTCTCCAGAACTGAACACAGCATTATTCCAAATGGGGTCTCACCAGCGCCATACAGCGGGATCACAATCTCCCTCTTCCTGCTTGTTATATCTCTAGCTATGCAGCCAAGCATCCTACTTGCTTTCCCTACTGCCTGACTGCACTGTCCACCCATTTTGAGTGTCAGAAATCACTACCCCTAAATCCTTCTCTTCTGAAGTTTTTGCTAACACAGAACTGCCAATACAATTATGGGCTATGCTTAGGTCGTGTTTAAGGCGACATAGTTCTAAACTTTCTAAACCTAGGATTGTAAGTCTAGTCGCGTAAAGTATTCTGTTGCGAGTGGAGAGCTCTTCTTAGTAAAGTATCTGTGGACAGTTACTAGAGTGTTTATGTCCGAAATACGGTGTGGGTTCCAGACAGATGAGCTGTATTTGAGGATTGGTCTGGCAAAAGTTTTGTATACTCTGGTTAGTGAGATTACCTACGTAGGATTAGGTTGCCAAGCATCTGAATTTTGACCACATGATCATGGAGATACTACAATGGTCATAAAGTGTGAAAAATGGGCGTATGTCACGGGACTATAAACGAACGGTCACAAATCAAGGACCAACTTTGATGTGTCCCTAAATTGGTGCAAAACCTTTTTATGGACATTAGAACCAGCAAAAAGGGGGTTGTTTTTAATTCCTTCTTCATTCACCGTGTGCTCTCTCTCTCTCCTCTCAATTTGGATGCTGGAATCTTTCAGAATCTCAGCAAAATCTTAATCCGATCCAATCCCATTATTGGCCCATTTCCATCTTTCATTTTTGCAAGGCGACGAGTCTGTAAGTTCAAGCCACGAGACCGACACGTGATTCAGGCAAGTGTTTTAATTAAAATACTTCATAGCACCATTAGAGTTGTTGAGGGCATACGAAATGCAGTTTATTGGTTTATTATTATTATTATTATTTTCAATGCTTCCCTTTTCCCTGGAGGCGAGGGTCTTCGCCAGCCTGTTTGTTAACAATTGTTTGCTCTGAGTCCCCGGGAGGGGAAAGGGAGATCTCACCAAAAGGTGATCCCACCAAGTGCATTCTTGTTGAGCAAAATAAAAGGAACCCCCCCCCCCCTGATTTCTCCAACCTGGTGTCCAGTTAATCGTCCAGAGTGCTGGATCTATTTTCCTTTATTCCTTCTTTTGCTTTGAATAAAATCCAATGAAGGAAATTGACCAGCCAGGTGGCCACTAGGTTGTAGAAAATCAAGTCTTAGGGGGAAAAAAAGATGGAACAGGTAGAAATTACAGGACTACAGACCCACATCGCCCCCACAATCTTATCCTCTTGACAAGGCAGCAGGGCCTGGACCCCTGGACGGCAGGAAGATACCCTTCCTCAAAACGGTGCATCTCCAATTCGATGAGGCAAAACGCTCTATTTTCGGTTTAGAAAGAAGTCTTAGTAACAATTTCCACATATATATATTTCTGTATTCGTCTCGTTCCAAAGAAAACCCCTTCCCCGTTTTTAAACTGAGTGCATTAGGATGAGTTTTAAAAAGCCTTTTAAAAAAAGAAAGAAAGGAAGGAAGGAAGGAAGGAAGGAGGAAGGGAAAGTGGAAAATAATAACAAAAAGAGAGAAAGAAAGAAAGAAAAAGAAAGAAATAGAGAAGG